>NC_063282.1:6985833-7300555 GCF_910591885.1 Bombus terrestris | reverse complement strand
CAGTTATAGATGGACAAGTTTTAAAACATATTATAGAAGCGTTGCATGTGCCTTTGTCAATGAAGTATGCTTGCCCGTCACCAACAACTTGGAAATTGGCTGTTACTAGTTTGCTTGCTGTTTTACATACTGGCTTACCTTTAGCCAGGAAATATCCAGAGCAATTTCAAAATATGTGGCCGGAACTAGCGAATACATTAGATGATTTCCTATTTCCGAAAAGGTGGTTCGATATAGCATTGGAATAAATTTGTATTTTGTTGTTTTGTAACCGTTGATTGTTAAAATTAACATTTTGGTGTTCTACTATAGTATACTAAATATAGAACGAGGTGTCGAAGAAATTCAAGCAGATGAAGCTGTAGATTGTCAAGTGATGGAACTTTTACGAGATGAGGTTTTACCACATTCTCAATACATACCTCATCAGTTTATTTTGCGAGTAGTTATGTTATTAAACAAAGGCTCCATACACTCAGCGACTACAACAAATATTGGTAAATCTCTTTTATGTTCATTGAAGGAAAAATTTTAAATATAAAATTATTTTTCATTGCTGTAAAATTACTTTTTATTGTTGCAGAAAATAGCGGCGAAACTAAGTTAAGAGAGGAATTCGCAAAAACGTGTTTTGAAACATTACTTCAGTTTTCTCTATTGGATGGACTAAATAATGAATCAGATCATGACACAACCAAAAGTCCTGAAAACGATGAAGGAGGTGTAGCTGGACGGTTAGCAGTCACTGCGCTCCTTCATAGGTTTCAAGAAGTTTTACGACGATATATTGAAAATGAGAGGCGAAGTGGAAAATGTCCATTACCTAGGTAATAGTTTTGTTCAAACAACATTTTTTTAGTTCTTCTTTCATTTGATTTCATTTGATTATATTAGTAAAATACATTGTACAATTCCATTGGAGATAAATGTAATATATACATATATTAATTTTTAAGTACTTATTATATAAACCTTTTCTAGGTACAGATTATCAGAAATTTCTTTTGTTTTGAAAGCTGTTGCAACACTTGTGGTTTCTCTGAAAAAAGCACCACCTAACAAAGGTAATCTTTATTAATTTATATATTTGATTTTAATTTTTATAACAACATACGTAACTTTCTATTATTTATTTATAAAAAACGTTATGCAAAGAAAGACAATGGAATACAAATTTTATTTTTTAGTTGAAAGATCAGTTTGGGAACAGCTGATTGGACTATATCCTTGTCTAGTAGAATGTACAATAGCTACAGCGTCAGGTCAAGTATCAAGATCTTTGCGGGAAGCTTTACTACAATATCATGATCTATTGAGACCACCGCTTCATAGTTCCGCAACATCTAATGGTGTTTGACCATTGCATTCTTTGCTCCTAACTCGAGATAATAATGTTTGCTACGCAAACAAGTAGTAAACTTTCTATAACTGGTTACGTGTGCAATAAATTTTGTCATAAAATTTTTACTTCCGCGTACACATTACAAGGTAAAGAATCTAAGGTGAAGTATCTTTGAAAATCTTTAATTTATGTATCTGCCGAAAAGTTTATCATACAAATCTTAGAAGTTCTTCATTACCATATAACAAAGGTAAAAGCATTCGTGTTTATCTTTATCTATCATCTTTATCTTTATGATATAAATATTTTAATTGTGTAAATTGCAATAGGTTTTTATAGAATAATGTATTCAATTAACATGTTAACACTTAAAGTGTTAGCAATAATCACTTAAATATTTATTTGACTTTTTAATAACTCATTCTTTCAAATATTTTGATTTCTACAAATATGATTATAAAATTCTTTCCTTTTTTATACAGTTTATTATTGTAAGATTTTAAAGTAACAGAGAACTGCTATATATAGCGTAATATTTATAAATAGCTGCATATAATTTTTGGTTTAACTAGTAATATTGTCTATAATGAGCAAAAACAAAAGTAATATAACATGGTGTCTTATATTTGAGTGAAATAACACATAAAAACATGTAGACTTAGGAAGTCGAAGCAAGTATACAAAAGTTATATTAAATATGTATTTGTTTAAGCGCAAATTGGTTGACTACAAATTATACACATATGCCATGCTGCTGTACATAGTTCATGTACGACTTGGCTTTTCTAATACATAATGTAAATATTGAATTAATTGCGATTAGAGCATATAGTACGATTTTATAAATAATATAAAATTACTATTCGCTATTCTTACAATGATACAATATTGATAAACTATCATATAATGATGTAAATAGCCATACAAAAATTCAATAAAAGTCTGAAATATTTATTGCTATTTTTGTATAGAAATTGTGCCTTCATATATTTTTAGGCTTCGTACTTTTTAATATTTTTTGTAATATAGCACAACAGTTTTTTATATTAAGTTTTTGAACACATTTTTTAATATAATCAAAACCAGTAAAGTCTATCTTTGAAAATATATTTTTTTATTATTTAATTAACATATACATAAATTATTTCTATTCTTTATATAATTATTCATCATATTATTTCATTATATCCAAAACATTTAATTTTGTATAATACAAATGTATATTCATGGTGTATGTATATAGAACAGAATATAGGAAAGGATTATCTACATATAACAACATCTTGACGTTCTAAATTTGTTTTATGGCACATACTAAGCTTTGATATGAATTTTATCAACGTATAAATTATAAATATTTGGACAATTAATTAATTTTGGCTAAACAGTAAGTACTTGGTTCGATTTCTCCATACAAAAAACCTTCCTCTACTTCAAAATGCTCATTCACCGAAGTTCTTTCATAGAGACGAGCAGTCTTGGCTTCCTTTGATGTCTCTGAAGCTCGGAGTTCAGAGCGCTCGATGCGAACTTCGTCTCGCCTGACTGCGAACGCATGAGCTTCTGGGCCAATCGTGATTCCCATGACACTTAAGATTTTTAATATGGGTATAAAACCTTCATTAAAAATACATACTGCGAGGAAAGTGGAAATTTGAATTGTCTGCGTTCCTGCGTGGATGTCTCCATGCTTCGGAGCAAAAGTCCATATTAACGAATTTAACGATTCGTTATTATTTTGGGTTTCAGAACCCAAACATCGTTCCAATAAAGTATCAGTTGATAAGCTTTCATAAATTGGTTTTATTACTTTTAAAACATCGTCATTTAGAGGAGGATTTTCATGGTCAAATTCGTCAATAGTGCCGTCGGCCACAGCTTTTTGCCACTTGCACCAACTAGATGAACCAGGTGGACAATTCATGTGTTGAGGATTCTTGTTGGTTGAGATTTTATGATAGTAGGTCGCCCACACATCTCTCTTCATGTCTTCAACTGAATCTGGATTTCGACGAATTGCCACGCCATAGTATAAAGATAATTCATCGATAACCTTATCAGTGAGTTTACCAGCGCCTTTGCCGCCAATACTTTTATTATCCTTTTTTGCTTTACGCAACCATGCACCCATACGCTTTTGAACATGCCTAACACACTCCTTTTTTTCTACTATCGGGTCATCATTGTAGGGGTTAATATCAAGAATGCCTTTGAAAGTTTTTGAGTCACCATCTCCAATGTATCGAACATATTTAGCATTATGCTTGGCTTCCGACCTTTCAAACATTTCAACAACCGCGTCAACCTCCATTTTTCCGGCGCTTCCTTTATGATTTATGGTACAAGATTCCTCATGCTCTTCATACCAATCTTCATAAGCCTTGATGTCATAATTTTTTTTATGTTTCCATAGATTACACCCTTGGCAAAAACTAGATTTTACTATGGTATCGACAACTTTTTTACTGTATTTACCAACGAGCGTAGTAACACCAAAGAGAGAATTGAATCCTCTTTTTTTCCAGGTTCCATCGCCGGAAACAATCAAATGATTGGGATTAGCTGTAGGATCAGACTCTAATATTAATTCCTTTTCTTCTTTTACGGCTTTTGAAATAATTTGATCGTAAACTGCTGAAGCGGCCACGTATAAATTGTTAAGACAGCTATAATATGTGCCAGTGGTCAAGCCTTGGCAAATGTCCATCATACTACAAAATATGTTGATACCTTCTCTTCCAATTCCTAACAATCTCATAGCTACTACAAGTCTACGATTCACTTCAAATGCTTTATTGATAGAAGACGATGATTGAATATACCGTACTTCCTCACACCCGCATTGTATAGCAATTTTAAACCCTAACCCACGAGCAGCTGTACGAGAAAATTTAATATCTTTCTTACATGTAGAACACAGAATTAACGATGAAAGTGTGGTAAAAACAGAGAAAAATTCTAAAATACAATAGCCGTAATTGTTATTAATTAAAACTTCTTCATCTTGCGAACTTTTCAATTTTGCTACAGATGCACTAGTAAAACTGGTTTCTTCTTCTACGGTAAATTGATTACCGGAAAATCTTCTCTTCTTCGGTCTGCATGCTCGTTTAGAACTGAATTTTGAATGTTTTTTATCCATTTTACTTTAAAATCTCAATATATAAAACAATTTTTACTTTAAATATTTATAAAACGTCAGAGTTAGCACGTTCACGTTGCTTGAAGATTGGCTCAAAACTAACTTGAAATAAATACTAAGACGAAAAGATTCCGACAAAATAGGTTTCTATCGCCTTGAATTAAAAATACATTAAAAAGGGATAAAATACAATAAAGATTTTATGAGAGTATTCATATGTAGGTACTCGGCAGCGTCTACTATCTATTGTTCATTTATTCCCATCGGACTGGAGCAGATACCGCGTCGCAAAAATGGCTGTAACTCATAAAATAATTGAAATTTTGAAAAATCCCTTTAACAGCATATTTTTGAATATCTAAACTTTGGAAATATGAAAAAAATTCCGATTTTTTCAAATTTGTAGACTAGAATACCCCCTTAATGAACAAGCGCCTTAAAAAGAAGTGTCTTTAAAACATAGATGTCGCATTTGTAACCGGAAAACTTGTAGAATTAATCAAATTTCAATACAAAATATAGGATATATTTTTACTATATTATTTTTCACATGACTTTGATTTAAAAAATGAATTGAAAAATTTGATTGATATTTGTGAGAAACGATATGTGTTAACGAAGTAGTGTTGAATTTGATTCATGATGTATTTTCGAGTGACGCCGCAGCCATGATTGTTTAGTTTCGGGGGATGAAAAGTGAATGCGAGCTACCGATTTGAATGAAACGCGTGTGACCACAACACATACCGACTTATTTCTGTATTTAATAAGTGTGTCTGTTAATTAAGAGATATGGTAAGCGGTATCATAAGTTGAAACATGAGTTAAGCATTTATTCACGCGGGATAGTTTTCGCGGGAATTTTCAGGCGTTACAATTGTTGGGTGCCGCCGCTTCCGCGGCATAACATTACACTTTCAAACTTTCGATCGATTTATGTCCGATATACAGTACCATCGAGTAAGATGAGCATCGTGCACGGTTTATCATGTAATAAGAATTTCATTTCACATCTCGCCGATTATTCGGTTGTGCACACAAATTTACACTATTTCTATGAAGATACTAGAAAATGTAACCAAGTATCACACTGCATATAAATCGATATATACTTCTAAGTGTGCATATATGTGTATTTGTATGCGCGTGTATGTGTGCGTGCGTGCGTAGTGTGACGCTTACACGAGTATATGTATACGTATATAGAACCACTATAAGAAACCGTGGATCAGGAACGCCCCTTTTTTACGATATGATCGAATTTCTTTCCCGCGCAATTTCTAAAACTCGATCGGACATTAATAATTGATAGCTTTTTGATCTTTTGATCTTTTAATCTTTCTTTGTATGAACTGATTTTTCTTTTTAGATTACAATTTAGATTTTATTATTTCTTTAAAAAAATTTTGTTCTTCATGAAATTTTATTTTTAGTTCGAACCACTGTTTTTCATACACCTCAGTCTAATCTGGGAGAGATAAATTATTTATGTAAAAAGTTAAGAAATATGTATCTCGGATGTTGTAAATGTATAATTTTGTTGAAAATACCCATTGAATTTAAATAGAATTTTTTATGTCAGTTGTTACAATGAAACTTGTATTTAAAATAGTTGTTAAGAAAATGTATTTTGATTAATTGCTTGAAAACAAAAAAGAAAAATGAAATATCATTAAAATATATAAAAATAAATTTTGTTTTATATTTAAATTTATTTGCTACAATAGGGTATTATTAGATCATTCTTTATAAAAAAATGTATCTACAAAAGAAATGGATATATATATATATATAGATATAATAATATTAATAAATAAATCTCTAATAATTTCTATAAGTATACATTATATTATGCGTATATATTTATTTACCCTCCTTCTGTTGATTAACAAGAAATTGATTCATGCTACTTATTGATTTTGATTAATATAACAGTTGTATAATTTTAATATTTTTAAATAGTACAATAATATTCTATGATTACATGTTGTTTTAGGCCATTTAGATACTTCTCTGAAATGTGGTTACGAAGTGAGCATGTTAGTAGAAGACTACGTGGTCGTTTAAACGTAAGTTGTGTATCCAGAACTAAAACATCTCATCATCGGGTACAAGTTAGCAGCTTACGAAAACTTCCATCTGTAAATAATAATAATTATCGCATTAATACACCAAACAAATGTGGTAGACTGACACGATGGAAACATAGATGTACTCATTTCTTAAAAGAGGTATGCATTAGTATCTATTTTTCCTTTGACCTTAACTTCTCACATCTGTTGTATCTTTTTGTGTTGCTATCTAAAACATTGATATTCAATTATGATATTTCAAACTACATTATTATTATTAGCTTATGTAAATGATCTTTGCAGGTCATTTATTAAAACAAACTTCACTATTCCTTAAAAAGAAATACTTTCTAACTAATCAGCGGTTAATGAGTGACTGACTAACTCTCAAGGATGTTATGCACTTAGATTTCTTAGAACTACAATCGAAGTCATTTGGTTAATGTAAAGACTTCACTTCAGTTTTGTTAAAAAGATTATTATCTTCGTAGGCTTGTAAAGAAAATGTTTTACGTTTCGTAAAATCTACACCTAATAGACGAGAGAGAGGGCCTCGTAGAAGAAAATGCATAAAACGATCAATGGTTACTTCAACTCCTTTACACCGATCTTCTACAAAAGATGCAGTTATTGTAAGTTATTTTAAACTAGTTTGTTTTTGAATAACTAATAGTAAAAAATATAAATTGTTTAGCCAGAAAAATGTGCAACAGTATCAAAAGTTTCTGAAGAATCTAAGGAAAACTGGAATACAACTAGTTTATCTTTGTACTCATCTATATTAAACTCAGACTCATATTGTTCTTCCATAACCAGTGTAAATGACAACAAATCTTCAGTTCCGAGTGTATCACCACTATCAAATCTAATGCCTCCTGCATCTATAGGTTCCAATTCAAACCTTTCATATGTATTGGATGATGAAGAAAGCAAAAATATTGGTATGCATATTTACAAATATAGTCTATAATAATTTATTTGGCTTTGTGTAACACATATGCAACTAATACATTCCTTTTGTTACAGATACTAGTTCACTGTATTATTCCGCACATTGCACACAAACAGAAGCATCTGAAGAATGCTATAGATTAATGCATTCTACATCCATGTATGGAACTCGTTCTTATTCATCAGAAAAGTATTTTCCAAATGGAAAGTACACATTTAGCAATAATAATGCGAACAATAGTAATTCATCAAAAACTCAATGTTCTGTTGACACCCATTTATCAAAATATGAATCAAACTTTACTACTACAAAGTATGGTACTACAACCATGTATAGTCTAAGCCATCATCATTCGCCAGATACAAACGGGAATGTTACTGAAAAATATGATTCCGATGATATTGAAAACGATTACCATGATGTTGAATATATGGAAGTTGGAAGTGAAGAAATAGTAGAAAGTTGTGATATGGAAAATATGGTTACTCATGTTCAAGAAGATTGGGAACCATTTGATCCTTATGTCTTCATTAAACACTTACCACCTTTGACTCCAGCGATGAGAGCCAGGTGTCCTGCTCTTCCTCTTAAAACACGCAGTAGTCCAGAATTTAGTCTCGTATTAGATTTGGTACGAATATTTTGAATTATCATTAAAAAATGCATAATAAAAATTAATATAGTAACAAAATAATTCTTTAATAAAATCTAAAAATATTACAGAAAATGAACGAAGGGATATAAAAAAATTTTTTTTTTATACAGGATGAAACATTAGTTCACTGTAGCTTGCAAGAACTTTCGGATGCAGCATTCCGCTTTCCAGTCGTCTTTCAGGATGTAACATACACGGTGTTCGTCAGAACAAGACCCTATTTTCGCGAATTTTTAGAACATGTCTCTTCATTGTATGAAGTGATCCTTTTTACTGCAAGTAAACGAGTTTATGCAAACAAATTAATGAATCTATTGGATCCAACACGAAAATTGATTAAGTATCGTCTGTTCAGAGAACACTGTGTTTGCGTAAATGGAAATTATATCAAAGATCTATCTATACTCGGTAGAGATTTATCTAAAACTGTTATTATCGATAATAGCCCACAAGCATTTGGATACCAAGTAAGAATATGGCTTTGTCATATTTAAAATATTGAAAAAAAAGAATAGTTATATATTTTCTGATTTTAATAACATATTTCTTTAACAGTTAGAAAATGGTATTCCCATAGAAAGTTGGTTTGCTGATCGTTCAGATAATGAATTAATGAAATTGTTACCTTTCTTAGAAAATTTAGTAAATTGGGTAAGTATTTAATAAAGTTTATGTTTGGTGATTTGCAACAAATATTGATAATAGAATAAACGTTAATTAACATTTTAGGGTGGAGATGTTAGACCACGTATTAGAGAACAATTTCGACTCTTCAGTTTTTTACCACCAGATTAATTCATTTCATAAACACAAGATTAACATTTCAAAAGCTGCTAGCCTATATAGGTACGTACATGTATAGTATATCTTACGGATATATTCAGCAGATAAATGTAAGATATCATACAAAGCGTGCAATAATACACGCCAAAAGAAAATTCTATAATTTGCAATAATGTTTTGTTAATAATATTCGATACGTAATCGTTGAAATTATTAAAAACCAAAATATAGTTATATCGATAAAAGTTGAGATAATTCTTGCGCTATGATTTTTATAAAATTTCAAAAAGAGGTAATTTATTATTTAAACATAATAAATTTTGTACTTATTTGTAAGGAACTTAAATCAATCTTGTTAAAAAGATTAGTATAAAAAATACATTTGAAAAATTAACATCTTAACATAATATTGTTAAGAAATATCACAACATAGTAGTTACTAGAATCTATATTTATCAAATATTTGGGCAGGTACCAATCAATAAATAAATAATGAAACTCTCTCTTTATGAATTACATAAAGACAAATCAAGATTTGATACCAGTGACTGCCAGGGCTTATGTGTTATTGTGAGAAAATTTCATAAATAATATTCTAATCTAAATTATTAAAAAATGAGGTTATACACTTGTTATTAAATTGCTCTAGTATATACATTATAGCAAATTATAGATATCTCTCAATTTAAATATTCTTCATATTCTTAGTTGTGGAGAAAATGAATAAAATGTAATTAAACAAAATATATATAAAATATGCATAATGTTAAGTTGAGAGATGTCAAACTAATTAAATACTAGATATTACAATTTTATTTAAGAAATTAAGATCGATCGCATTCGAGTTTTCTTTTTCTTCTTTTTTGGAAGTGATACAATTTACTTCATGAAGTTAATCATATTATTCATTGTATGCAGAAATATGCAAAGCATTCAATATATTTATCCAATTATAAAGTAAGTTAAACAAAAATCTAATATCATCTATGAGATGAAATTATTGCAATAGTTAATTCAATTATTTGTTCCAAGAGATAGTAAGTTCATTGAATAGAAACAAAATATACTGATAGGATAAACATAAATGAATAAAACACAAACTTCCATTTTCGAATAACTTCCGTTATCGCTAGTTTTTATTTCTGAGCATAGTCCACACATAGCAGAAGTCGTACCTATTAACAAAGTAAAAAAGAAAAAGAAAGAAAATAGGAATATTAAACTTATACTTTCAGAATAAAGCTATTTTTTACATTAATCAAAATTATAATTAACAACTTCAGACTTATTATGTTTGACTAAATATTTTCGCACAAGCAATTCTGTTTTTAGTTACATAAAATGATATTCTATAAATTTTAAACATACGACAAATAATTATTATTGTTTACAGTTGTCATTTTGCAAATAATTATTGTTAAATTTGTAATATTTTTTTGCTATATAGCTATATATATATACAATTAGTCTTCTGGAAAGATGTAATGTCTTCTATTTAAGTTTAGTTATAAATAAATATGATCTCAATCTGATTATTTTTAATCAATAT
Organism: Bombus terrestris; assembly: GCF_910591885.1. Classification (NCBI taxonomy): domain Eukaryota; kingdom Metazoa; phylum Arthropoda; class Insecta; order Hymenoptera; family Apidae; genus Bombus; species Bombus terrestris. Next base: position 7,290,060 of record NC_063282.1, on the reverse strand, counting down.
ATTGAAAGTATGAATGTTTAAACTTTTCAGTTGAGCACTGCAAGTATAAATCAGTGTAGATTACTAGTTCTTTAAGTGCATACATATATACATATATTCATAATTTTTTAATTACGAGTACATGTTGATGTGTATGTATCTGTATAAACGTGCGTGAGACAATTATATCGCTATATCCTGCTATATCTAATAGAATTAAAGAATTGCGTGTAATTCATAACCAGAAATTTATATCGAAACGTCACAATTTAGTAAAACTGTAAACATGTTACATCTTGTAGTGTTTACTATACTTCAAGATTGTATGCGCATTTCACATCACGAATTTACAGATGTGTAATATCAATCTTTATTATAAAAGATGTAAAACTTCGACTGTCCTGTATTGGATACATTTTTTTGCTTCTTCTATTAATTTTTTGAGTTCCTTTGAAGCATAAAATAATGATTAGATCATTATCTAACGAGCCTCAGTCGAGGTAATTATTATAATTTTCTACGAATCACATCGTGCAATATTGGAAATGACTTCACTAATTTAATTTTATCATTGTAAATCGCTGTATGTATTTTTCTTTTTTTATGTAATATCTTTTTATAATTTCAATGAATAACAAATTGCGAACTGCTTATATTTTTCTTTAGAATAATCAAATTGTATTCTCATACATATTATCATAGTAGTTTTTACATAGTATTTGTTATTGAAAGATACTATTAAGAAATAAAAATAATAACAGTAGGGAGGAAAATACATGCTTGTTATGTATGAAGAAAGTCTTTATATTATTTATTCTTTTATTTATCACTAAAAAATGAATATATTCAGATATAAATTGTTGCAATAAGAAGATAAACAGTGTTTATTTAACGATATTCCTATATGTGAAAACATTGAGCTGTAAACAATATTTTGAAAGAAATCAAAAAATTTACATTCTCTCTATTAAGTATACAAATTTTAATAAAAAATTTGAAGGTGAATATAATTAGTATTTACTGTAACTAAACGCTGGAGACAAGAAATATGTAATAGACATATTTTAATATTTATACGAGATAATTCATAATTGCGTAATTAGTATTAAATATTCATCTTCCAATTCAATTAAAAATATAAGAAAATAATAATTTGAACATTATTCCAATAACTTACATTTAATTTAGCTCTTATTATACATCATTATATTATTTTACATATGATATCTAAGAATGTTTTACAATTTCACACAGAAAAGTATGCTATAATGAACTGACTAGACAAGAAGTAGAGTTTTATTATAACGTGTAAAAGATATCTATGTAATACAGATGTACATTGAAAACAATGCACATTAGTAATGATATAAATACTTTTTACACATAAGTATAAATTAGTTCATGTAGCTAATAAAAACTTTCAATTAAAACAAAATTAAAACAAAATGTGAATAAGTTATTTAAAATGCACACAAAATAACAAATATTATTAGTTAAATATATGCAATTTTTATGATAAAAAGATACTTATTGTCAATTAACACATATATAGTTATACTTAATATCAGAATGGTTGTTATTGTACATAATTCTCTTCAATGATTTAAGTTAAAAATAAATGCTGACAAAAAATACATTGAAAACCATTGTCATTGGAGAAATAAACAATGATTTAACATTATCGTTTCTAACAATATCTGACAAATATTTTTGTAAAACGCCTAATTTACGGATACCTTTTATCGGTTATGCATTCCTGTCGTTTTCCAAGAACATATATTTAGAAATCTCCAAAGTTGTATTACTTAATTCTCGCCTCCAACATTTTGTTACTTTATTTCACCCGTATCGCTTGAGGAGAAAAAATGCTGAAAAATGTCACGTGCAATATTATATATTTAGAATAATACATTCAACGATACTTCATATTCAACGCTAATATAATTTTCATATTTAATAGCTATAACAACTATCAATACTTTTCTTTATTTTCTATACAGTTTACTATCTCTTACTAGTTCTCGGACTCGGGCTTGAGATACATTGAACATTTGTTTATTTACTGTAACTTGTATCATATTTATGACATACAATATATGTGCCTTGTACATTATATAACATAATACCTTAATAAAATTATTTAAAACAGTTCACAATTAATTCACAGTTTGTATATCATTTTGAATAGTGTAAGGGATTTATCTTTCTTTAGACAGTTGTTTACAAGATACTACATAATCTTGGCTTTACTTTTTTACTTTGATCTTTATCAAGAGTGCGTGCATAGCACAAGAACTTCATATCAGTACTATCAGAGTACATAATTTCGACGTATCTAGAGCCCGAGGGAAATTCCCCCTAATCTTCCGAACGCTGGAAATACCTAGTTTCAATGCGTTTGCAGAGATGCACTAGCAGTGGATAGCTCTGGACAATATTTGCAAGTTTGTTACCAGGTAGCGGTGTTGTGACTATTGTAAAAATATGTCCAAAGACTAGGGCATCCAATTCATTAGGTGTCCTAAATATAATTAAATAAAAATATTGTCAAATATAAATTTCATGTATTTAAACTATGGCAACAAATGCACTGTTACAAGGATTCAGGGATTTAAAAGGAGAATTTCGAAAGAATCTTCTGAAAGTGGTGGTAATGCTTCAATTGATTCAGAATAATTCCATAGAGTTTCTTTGGAAGAAGATGCACAGATTTCAAAATCATAAACAGGAGGTTCAAGCAAACAGTTATTCAGGTAATTTCGTCCAATTCTTGATGCATGTTCAAGAAGTTTAGGAAAATCTTGTATAGCTGCAGCAATCTCTTGAACAGTAGGTGGGAGAGAAGGAGTGATTGAAGACAGGGAATATATGTGACCACATACAAGAGCATCTACTTCAGTAGGTCTTTTCAAAAATCAAAACATCAGTAATAATAAACAAAAAGCACAGTACATTTTCGTCAATGAAAAAATTTCAAATGGATATAAGAGATATTTGTTATGTTTAATTTTAATTAACAAAAAGAAATAAAGTATTTATAGCAATCTAAATTAATAACTTATACTTACTTCTCTCCAGAAAAATAATCACTACCCTCCAATCTTTCAGACAATGCTGTACAGCAATTTTGAACCTCCTTACATACTTCTTCTATAGTTTTATTATACCAGCCAAGTACATTGAGTTTCTTTATCACTTCCTTTCTTTTTTGCCAATTTAAAAAGTGATTTAATGGCCATGGATATACACTTCCATGTCTTACTTTAGTTACTTCATTCAAAGTTGATTCATCAACCCAACAGATATATAGCTCAGCATTTACAAAAACATTATTCACTAATGACATATAAGCCCTCATGTCTGCTTTGCAAGTTGCAGATAAATGGTCTGATAAACTTCTGCCTTTATTTCCTATGAATGATACGATATTGTCAAATTCAGATATTAAAAATGCCCCACATTTAATAAATGGTACGCGGCCAGATGGGGACATATATTCTGCATTGCTTCTTGGTTCTATTTGAAAATCAAGGCCACACATTTTAAGGAAAGCTTGTACGGCTAAACAATTTGCATTGTCAGGTAATAATATTTGTTCAACTTCATATGGTTGATACAAAGTAATTGGCTGAGGCCATGGCTCTTGTGCTAAAGAAAAGAGTATTAATTAGGATTTCTAAACAATAATACTAAGGTTTTGCATAACTATGAGACAAACAAATGATGAAACTAAAAAAAGCTTTACAAAAGAAATATAGTATCTTTTATGTGAAAATTTAGCCATTATTTAAAGGCGCATAAAAAAGAAGTGAATAAATAAGGTAAATTTGAGAGACAAGGTTAAGTTTCATGACAGCCAGAACTTAAACGCGAAGAATGTATTGAAATAAAGTTTTAATAGTTACCTTCCAATTCTAGAGTGATAGAATCTGCTAACAAGGGACAAGGCATTTTATCTGGTAAGTGTAACACTAATAACAACGTGGAATTTAATTACTTTGCCCTACTCTGAGCTACATCAAATGACAAAACAAGGAAAATCGGCGAAGGCAATATCGATTCTTTTTCATAATAAAAATTAATGCAGTAAAATAGTTATAATATTATATTATATTCTTCCTAAAGTAATTACATTATAATTAAATAGCCATTAAATAAAGTATATGTATTAAATATTTATGTAATTATGTTATATGTTTACCTTAATGCTTATTACTTTTTAATTGAGTTATATTACATACATAATTAATTGTTGTACACTATATGTTTATTAATAATGTTACATAATGGTAAAAACAAATAATCGTAAATCCATAATAATAATTATAATTACATATAAACAAATAAGATTGACTAATTTCTAACATAGTTCAAAACGAAAATGTATATAGTATTAAATATATATAGATAAGTGATATTTAATTAATTGAAATACTACTACTTGTAAATGTATACATATATTTAAAATAAAATATTCCTAATTTCTTTAAATGAGAACTAAACAATTTATATCAGAGATAATTCTATACAAGTATATATAGTAAATTAAATATATCATAAAAAATTCATTAATAACATAATGGAAAGAGAATATTAGAATTGTACTTTTTTAGCTGTGTCAAATCAATTACGATAATTTCTTGAAAAAGAATTGATTTGAAATTGTGAACACTACAAATATTCCCGCGTCGGAAGCGATTCGTGATTGCGCGAAAGTACATGCGCGATAAACAGCAGTCTCTTTCTCTTTTAAACGCAGCAAGATGTCGAAGAGAGGTAAGTTGTTTTTCCAAATCCAACGAAAATTCAACGAAATCCATCAAAGTATTAGCTATTAACTCAAAAAGAAATAAACAAATATCAAACAAATGCTTGTAATATACAGGTGGAAAAATAATTTTTCGCTAATAGTAATAGAACTTGGATAAATCGATGATTGTATTGGAGAAAAATATTGTGTTAGACATGCACATCAACAGCAAGGACTAATATGGAATTATTATTTTTTAAGGACGTGGTGGTTCTGCCGGAGCAAAATTTAGGATATCACTGGGCTTACCAGTTGGCGCAGTCATAAATTGTGCCGATAATACTGGTAAGTGTTTGGAAAATGCTATAAAAATAAAACTTAACCTAAAAAAACTGGCTATGTTCTGAACAAAAGCAACACATGATTAACGGTCGTCACTCGCATTTCTTGATTATTTCTTATAGATTTAATTTTACCTTGAATATAATAAACGATTAATTTAGTAATACTAAAGCTCTTTATTATAATAGTTTAGTAAACAAATTTCTGAAATTTTACTTAAAATGAACATTATCAAATATCATTATATGAATAAATATTAGTAGTTAAATTGCTTATTGAAGCAAAAAAGTATTATTAAAGTTATTATTTAACACCATTAAGAGAAGTGTGTTAAATTGAAATAATTATAAATTGAGAAGGCCAACAAATCTATGAAATATGAATTATCCATTTATGCAATTTAACAATTTCAACCAATATATCGTGTACCTTTGCTATTTGATTAAATTGAAGTTTTTCCACAAAAGTCTCTGAATTTTATAAGATTGAATTTGTAATATAAAGGTTTTTTTTTATAGGTGCCAAAAATTTGTATGTCATCGCAGTTCAAGGTATTAAAGGCAGGCTAAATCGTTTACCAGCTGCAGGATCAGGTGATATGATAGTTGCTACTGTCAAAAAGGGAAAACCTGAACTTAGGAAAAAAGGTAATTGGAACCATTTTCTAATTCAGTATTCTTCTGAAAGAATATATACATTAGTATTTCTATTATTTTTATTATTCATTTAATGTTAAAGTAGTAACTCTTTTGTATAGAAAGAACTTCTCAAAATTAATTATATAGAATTCTTGTCCTTTATTATTTAATTATTAATTAATTTATACAATTATCAAGAGATACAAATACAGTCATTTTATACTTTTTTTGCGATGATTAAGAGAAAGTATATAATTTGTATGATTAAATAGGGACAAGTAACAATATTGATAACGTTTTTAAATTGCTTTTTTGTAGTTATGCCTGCAGTCATAATACGGCAACGAAAACCATTTAGGAGGAAAGACGGAGTTTTTATATATTTTGAAGACAATGCAGGGGTCATTGTCAATAACAAGGGAGAAATGAAAGGGTCAGCTATCACAGGACCCGTCGCAAAAGAATGTGCAGATTTGTGGCCAAGGATAGCATCCAACGCCAGCAGTATAGCGTAAACATTCTGTAAAAATTTATTGCCCTTAATAAAGTAAATTTGAGCATTTTCTTGTCATATTGTGTTGTGCTGTATACAAACGTGTTATACACCCGGTAACGAAGCACTTGCACTGTACATTTGCCTTGGAGAACTGATAACAATTTTTGAATCAATTACAGTACCGTTTTTATTTGCTAAAAGTGTAAGAATATTGTTAATAAATAATACGTACATACATATTACGTTATATAAATACGAACATTACCTTGAATTTGCTGAAAGTAACTTGTTTTCTCTTTTTGAAATTTTACGGAAATTTTCGAACTAAGATAGATATTAAAATCACAACTGCTGGGCTTCCATGTATATCAGCAAATCTTCTAATAGATTGAGTTTTTCATCAGGAGCATTTTAACACTCTCTAGCAACATGCATTAAATTAACCTAAGAAACACAAGATTTATAAATGCAACATTATAATATAAAAAATAATACTGCTATTAAATAATTCATAATTTTAAAACATACACAGATTAACTTACCTGAGCATTATTCAATTCTTTCATAACCCGATTATTTTCTCTTAAGACATCACAAACTACAATAAATTCTGCTTCCCTATAACCACCAAAAAATTTTTCTCTAATTACTTGGGTTGCAGCCATGGCAGACCTTCCTTTTGGTACCTATAATAATCATAAGAAATATTTTATATTTTCAAATATATTTAACTATAGTATTATATAATACATTTCAGTAATGTAGTATCGTGGACAAAAGGCCTAAGATATCTGCCGAATCGTAAACAATGTCGCGAGAGCCGCGGCATCGTCGGGTACATCAATGTGTCGTCGGTCCTTTTTAAGTGGATAGTTTCGTGGAAAGGGCCCGCGTGACCCTGGCCACGGGCGTTTCGGGACACGTGTCTCGAACGGCGGGAAAAGACAAAGAGACGTTAAAGTCAGTGTTAGTTGAGAAGCCGGAGAAGACGGATGCAAAAGGTGTGCAGAGTGTGACTTGAGAAGCGAGAGCGAGCGAGTGTAGAAGCCGAAGAGTGTGAATCGGGAAGTCGGAAGCCGCGTGTGAGAATAGGACGTACAACAACATTGTAATCATTTCGTTGCTTCGAATATTATTTATCAAATCAAAACATCATTACTTGTCCTTTCCTCTAAGACCCATTAAGATACTACAGTAATATAAAATTATAAGATTTAATACTAACATGACAATTTTCTATATCCCAAAATACACCAATGGGTGGAAGATACGTTGGTAAAGATGAAAAATTAACTGGATTATCATGATGTGAGAAACGATGATATTTATAGTGACTTAATAATGGAGAAACAGATGCTGCATTTTCAACTGTAACACTATTATTGCTACTATTTAGGTCACATAATGATTGAGATATGCTCCTTTCTATTAGCCTTTCATTTAGACCTGTCTTATTTTGGTCATTTGTACAAAGTGCATAGTAATCTGCATTACCTTGGTCTGCCATGTGGTTTAAAGAATGTCATGTAACATTCCAATACAAAATCTACGATCAAAATAATGCGTATAATAAATATATATTCAATGGGAATAAATAGAAGCAATATTTTATTAATATATAATTACGTGTGATAGGGAAATAAAGCCTAATAATGGCAAAAGAATGAAGAGAGAATGAATATTAACAAAATTTATAAATATCACTACTATATTTTGTGTTGTTAATAATGTATTAGTATTATTATTATGAACATCATCAAATAATATTAAAAAATTGTACAGATAATATTCAATATATGATATAATATACAAAAAATCGTATGTTACCTAAAACATTAATCCATCACATAGTTTAAAAAATTGTTGTCGGCTTGTACGGACATACAAGACGTGGCCAAACGTAAGATAAACGAAATTTCTTAAAAAGTTCTAGAAAAACTACAAAACAATCGGCAAATTAAAATCACAAACGACACATATATCGTATCGACTCTTGAATAAAATTAGTACCACAAACAGGAAGCAAACATCGATCAAAGTAACATTCAACTATCCAATTCGCTACCTCTCCCGCTTCTTACGCAGTGCACAATGCATGCTGCAAGCTCAGATAGTAACTTTACGTTTTTAAGTCACTAACTGAATTTGTCTAACAAACTTCTGCCTTTATTTCCTATGAATGATACGATATTGTGAAATTCAGATATTAAAAATGACCCACATTTAATAAATGCTACGCGGCCAGATGGGGCATATAGTCTGCATTGCTTCTTGATTCTATTTGAAAATCAAGGCCACACATTTTAAGGAAAGCTTGTACGGCTAAACAATTTGCATCATCAGGTAATAATATTTGTTCAACTTCATATGGTCAGTTTGCTGGTGAGTGGCGAAGCGTGCAGACGTGTGTCTAGTGCCCTGTGTAGTTCACAAAACAACACGTGACACCCATCTGTCGAAAGCGAATCTAACAAACCTAGCTAAGTGTTCGCACAGCTTCTCGACTAGTTTTTTCATATTGAATTAACTAGATCAACGATGGCCCAATCATTCCAAACGGGCTCTACGGAGCTCAGTCACAACAACGCCGCTCTTCCTCACCCGTGGCAAAGGGGCATTACAACCCTCTTTGCAAACGACCCGCACACGAAAAAACGCAAGCTGGAAGCTATCAGGACTAATGTGAGCAAAAGACAAACCAACCCACCAGCTAGCTAAGTGACCACCCACAACAGGTTCGCGATACTGGAGGTTGATGATGCTATGGACACAACCGTAGCGGTAAATACACAACATACACAAAAAAAACCCCTCCCCCGCCAATCTTCATTGACGATGTCATTGACATTCAATCAATGACAAAAACAATCCAAAAAGAAATCAGCAAGGAGGAATATAAATTGAAAATCAGCAACAACAGTGTAAAAATCCTGCCGACCAACCCAGACGCCTACAGAAAATTAACGAAGTTGTTAAAAACCCTGAATGCCAACTTCCACACTTACCAGCTCAAGCAAGAAAGACCATTTCTTGTGGTGCTACGCAACATCCACCACTCAGCCGATCTAGACGAACTAAAGTTCGAACTGTTAAAGCACGGCCACGAAGTAACTAACATTAGCAACATAAGACATAGAATCACAAAAAACCCACTATCGCTATTTTTCATAGATATAAAACAAAAAAAAAGTAACAAAGAAATCTACAACGTCAACCGGCTGATGAACTGTACAGTTAAGATCGAACCACCTCTTGTAAAGAAAGAGATAGTACAATGCAAAAGGTGCCAAAGGTACGGCCACACGCAGAAATACTGCAACCATAATTTCGTGCGTAAAATGTGCAGGTAGTCACCCCACTGACCAATGCACTAAATCCCCAGAAACCCCCGCGAAGTGCATCCACTGTCAAGGAGAGCATCCTGCGAATTACAAAGGATGCTTAGCCTATAAAACACTACACAATAATAAGTACCCAAAACTCAGATCCAAGGAGATAACCAAACAAGAACCTAGACCCCAAAAATTCACCACACCATCAATGTCCTATGCCCAGGCAGCACAAGGAAACATAAACAACTCGAAAACCCACAGTGGACACTCAGAGAATAGTGTTCCCACCCCACAAAACACAGACAACTTCACCAGACTCGAAAAACTAATCGAGAAACAAACAGAGCAAATTAACAACTTGCTTTCACTACTTATACTCTTCATGGATAAATTAATACGCACAGAAGCAAAAAAAAAACCAATGCGTATATCTCTGTGGAACGCCAACGGTCTAGCTCAGCACAAATTTGAACTATTCTTAAAACAACAGCAAATCGACGTAATGCTCATATCTGAAATCCACTTCACCAACAAAAAATACCTCAAAATACACGGCTACAACTTCTACCATACCCAACACCCCAGTGGAAAGGCATACGGCGGCACCGGAATCATCATCAAATCCAGCATTAAGCATTACGAGCTTTCATCATTCCAGAAAGATTACCTTCAAGCCACAAGCGTAGCAATAGAAGACTGCCATGGTACAATCATCACCTCAGCAGTATACTGCCCTCCCAGACGCTCGATTGCTAAAAAGAACTTCGACAGCTTCTTTGACGCTCTAGGCAATAGATTCATAGCTGGAGGAGACTATAACGCCAAACATACCCAATGGGGCAGCAGACTTGTCACAGCAAGAGGCAAAAACCTCTTGAAAAGCATAACCACCAACAATCTCAACTATCTCACCACATATGAACCCACATACTGGCCCACTGACACTAATAATTCACTATGACACTATCCCCGATTTACTCGACTTCTTCATAACCAAAAATATCTCGCCTAGATATGTCCAAATCAACTCCTCGGCTGAACTCTCTTCCGACCACTCCCCCGTAATAGCAATAGTCGGTTCAGCAATAATCGAGAACCCACCTAATGGCCTTATTCACAACCAACTCACCAACTGGCAGCTCTTTAGAGAAGTGTTTAATCACTCAACCTCTGCCTCAATCTCACTAAAAATAAAGGAAGATATCGAAACAGCCACAGAATACTTAAACACGAGCATAATAATCGCTATCCGCTCCTCAACACCTACTAAGACTTCTATCAGCAAACACGAATATCCCCATTACATATTAAACAAAATCACAGAAAAACGAAGACTAAGAAGAGTATGGCAAACCCATAGAACATCGGACGACAAACGCAAACTAAACAACGCAACCAGGAAGTTAACCAAAATCATTAAAAAATACAAAAATGATTTCCAGGAAACTCACGCTCCAATTCGCTGTCCGCAAGGCGGATGGGCACGAAGCCCTATAGAAAAAGCCAACCTGTTCGCCAACTACCTATCCATCGTTTTTAAACCTCATTCCTCCAATACCGCTCCGGAAATAACAATACCTGCATTCTCCCTTCCAAATGTCTCCTTTAAACCTTTCACTTCTCTAGAGGTTACTGAATTAATCTATCGTCTCTACCCCGGGAAAGTACCGGGACATGATCAAATAAGTAATAAAGCAATTAAGGAACTACCCGTAAAAGGGATTGCACTCATTTCTTCAATCTTCAACGCACTTCTTCGCCTTGAATACTATCCCAAAACCTGGAGAACGTCACAAATTACGCTCATCCCAAAATCCGGAAAACCAATACACGAAACTAGCTCCTATCGCCAATTAGTTTTTTACCCACTTTATCAAAACTATTCGAAAAGTTGCTAACGAATCGACTCCTTCCACTCCTAGAGGATCTGAAAATTCTGCCAGATCATCAATTCGGTTTTCGGAAGCAGCATTCCACAATAGAGCAAATCCACCGAATAACATACAATATCAGCCAAACCCTCGAAAAGAAAAAATACTGCTCAGCGATATTCCTTGATATTCAACAGGCATTCGACAAAGTATGGCATGAAGGGCTTCTTTACAAACTTAAAAAAGTCCTACCACACACTTACTACTCCACCCTAAAGTCTTACCTAACCAAAAGGCAATTCATGGTTATATACGTAGACGTCATTACCGCAACTTTCCCAATAGAAGCGGGCATACCCCAAGGCAGTGTTCTCGGACCCCTTCTGTTCTCCATCTACACTGCCGATTTACCAATATCGACAGAAATAACCATAGCAACATTTGCCGACGACACAGCGCTATTAGCATCCCACGCCAACCCGATAATAGCCTCATCCACTCTCCAGCGAGGTCTCGACTCAATGGAAAAGTGGTTCCATAAATGGGGCTTCAAAATTAATGAAAAAAAGTCAACACATGTAACCTTCACGCTGCGAAAACAAACCTGCCCACAGGTCTCCATTAACAATATAACGGTTCCTAACAAGGACACAGTCAGATATCTGGACATGACTCTGGACATGTTGGACATTAAGTTGGAAACAACATATCGTAGAAAAATCTAAACAACTCAGGGACAAACTCAAAGAATTTTATTGGCTCATTGGCTGTCGCTCCAACCTAAGCACGCAGAACAAAATTACGCTCTATAAGACCGTAATAAAACCTGTCTGGACCTACGGAATCCAACTATGGGGAACAGCAAGTAATTCCAACATTGAAATACTCCAACGCTTTCAATCGAAAACGCTAAGATCCCTAATAAATGCACCCTGGTATGTTACCAACGAAACAGTCCACCGCGACCTCAAGATACCCATAGTCAAAGATGAAATATACAACTCCAGAAGCAAATATAACGCAAGAGTCAACAACCACCACAACCCATTAGTCACCCAACTACTTGACACGACGGACCAGATCCGCAGACTAAAAAGAAAATACCCTTTAGATTAAATCCTTAGATCCTACTAGAACCAACAATATAAAACTATTATAAGCCATGTCATTGTATCACGCCAAATGAAGTTACTGAAAATTCTCAACGAGAATTGATTGTTAAAGACTTCTCTAAAGAGCTGCCAGTTGGTGAGTTGGTTGTGAATAAGGCCATTAGGTGGGTTCTCGATTATTGCTAAACCGACTGTTGCTATTACGGGGGAGTGGTCGGAAGAGAGTTCAGCCGAGGAGTTGATTTGGACATATCTAGGCGAGATATTTTTGGTTATGAAGAAGTCGAGTAAATCGGGGATAGTGTCATAGTGAATTATTAGTGTCAGTGGGCCAGTATGTGGGTTCATATGTGGTGAGATAGTTGAGATTGTTGGTGGTTATGCTTTTCAAGAGGTTTTTGCCTCTTGCTGTGACAAGTCTGCTGCCCCATTGGGTATGTTTGGCGTTATAGTCTCCTCCAGCTATGAATCTATTGCCTAGAGCGTCAAAGAAGCTGTCGAAGTTCTTTTTAGCAATCGAGTGTCTGGGAGGGCAGTATACTGCTGAGGTGATGATTGTACCATGGCAGTCTTCTATTGCTACGCTTGTGGCTTGAAGGTAGTCTTTCTGAAATGATGAAAGCTCGTAATGCTTAATGCTGGATTTGATGATGATTCCGGTACCGCCGTATGCTTTTCCACTGGGGTGTTGGGTATGGTAGAAGTTGTAGCCGTGTATTTTGAGGTAGTTTTTGTTGGTGAAGTGGGTTTCAGATATGAGCATTACGTCGATTTGCTGTTGTTTTCAGAAGAGTTCAAATTTGTGCTGAGCTAGACCGTCACCAGCAAACTGACTAGCAAACTCGCAGCCAGAACTTAAACGCGAAGAATGTATTGAAAAAAGTTTTAATAGTTACCTTCCAATTCTAGAGTGATAGAATCTGCTAACAGGGGACAAGGCATTTTATCTGGTAAGTGTAATACTAATAACAACGTGGAATTTAATTACTTTGCCCTACTCTGAGCTACATCAAATGACAAAACAAGGAAAATCGGCGAAGGCAATATCGATTCTTTTTCATAATAAAAATTAATGCAGTAAAATAGTTATAATATAATATTATATTCTTCTTAAAGTAATTACATCATAATTAAATAGCCATTAAATAAAGTATATGTATTAAATATTTATGTAATTATGTTATATGTTTACCTTAATGCTTATTACTTTTTAATTGAGTTATATTACATACATAATTAATTGTTGTACACTATATGTTTATTAATAATGTTACATAATGGTAAAAACAAATAATCGTAAATCCATAATAATAATTATAATTACATATAAACAAATAAGATTGACTAATTTCTAACATAGTTCAAAACGAAAATGTATATAGTATTAAATATATATAGATAAGTGATATTTAATTAATTGAAATACTACTACTTGTAAATGTATACATATATTTAAAATAAAATATTCCTAATTTCTTTAAATGAGAACTAAACAATTTATATCAGAGATAATTCTATACAAGTATATATAGTAAATTAAATATATCATAAAAAATTCATTAATAACATAATGGAAAGAGAATATTAGAATTGTACTTTTTTAGCTGTGTCAAATCAATTACGATAATTTCTTGAAAAAGAATTGATTTGAAATTGTGAACACTACAAATATTCCCGCGTCGGAAGCGATTCGTGATTGCGCGAAAGTACATGCGCGATAAACAGCAGTCCCTTTCTCTTTTAAACGCAGCAAGATGTCGAAGAGAGGTAAGTTGTTTTTTCAAATCCAACGAAAATCCAATGAAATCCATCAAAGTATTAGCTATTAACTCAAAAAGAAATAAACAAATATCAAACAAATGCTTGTAATATACAGGTGGAAAAATAATTTTTCGCTAATGGTAACAGAACTTGGATAAATCGATGATTGTATTGGAGAAAAATATTGCGTTAGACATGCACATCAACAGTAAGGACTAATATGGAATTATTATTTTTTAAGGACGTGGTGGTTCTGCCGGAGCAAAATTTAGGATATCACTGGGCTTACCAGTTGGCGCAGTCATAAATTGTGCCGATAATACTGGTAAGTGTTTGGAAAATGCTATAAAAATAAAACTTAACCTAAAAAAACTGGCTATGTTCTGAACAAAAGCAACACATGATTAACGGTCGTCACTCGCATTTCTTGATTATTTCTTATAGATTTAATTTTACCTTGAATATAATAAACGATTAATTTAGTAATACTAAAGCTCTTTATTATAATAGTTTAGTAAACAAATTTCTGAAATTTTACTTAAAATGAACATTATCAAATATCATTATATGAATAAATATTAGTAGTTAAATTGCTTATTGAAGCAAAAAAGTATTATTAAAGTTATTATTTAACACCATTAAGAGAAGTGTGTTAAATTGAAATAATTATAAATTGAGAAGGCCAACAAATCTATGAAATATGAATTATCCATTTATGCAATTTAACAATTTCAACCAATATATCGTGTACCTTTGCTATTTGATTAAATTGAAGTTTTTCCACAAAAGTCTCTGAATTTTATAAGATTGAATTTGTAATATAAAGGTTTTTTTTTATAGGTGCCAAAAATTTGTATGTCATCGCAGTTCAAGGTATTAAAGGCAGGCTAAATCGTTTACCAGCTGCAGGATCAGGTGATATGATAGTTGCTACTGTCAAAAAGGGAAAACCTGAACTTAGGAAAAAAGGTAATTGGAACCATTTTCTAATTCAGTATTCTTCTGAAAGAATATATACATTAGTATTTCTATTATTTTTATTATTCATTTAATGTTAAAGTAGTAACTCTTTTGTATAGAAAGAACTTCTCAAAATTAATTATATAGAATTCTTGTCCTTTATTATTTAATTATTAATTAATTTATACAATTATCAAGAGATACAAATACAGTCATTTTATACTTTTTTTGCGATGATTAAGAGAAAGTATATAATTTGTATGATTAAATAGGGACAAGTAACAATATTGATAACGTTTTTAAATTGCTTTTTTGTAGTTATGCCTGCAGTCATAATACGGCAACGAAAACCATTTAGGAGGAAAGACGGAGTTTTTATATATTTTGAAGACAATGCAGGGGTCATTGTCAATAACAAGGGAGAAATGAAAGGGTCAGCTATCACAGGACCCGTCGCAAAAGAATGTGCAGATTTGTGGCCAAGGATAGCATCCAACGCCAGCAGTATAGCGTAAACATTCTGTAAAAATTTATTGCCCTTAATAAAGTAAATTTGAGCATTTTCTTGTCATATTGTGTTGTGCTGTATACAAACGTGTTATACACCCGGTAACGAAGCACTTGCACTGTACATTTGCCTTGGAGAACTGATAACAATTTTTGAATCAATTACAGTACCGTTTTTATTTGCTAAAAGTGTAAGAATATTGTTAATAAATAATACGTACATACATATTACGTTATATAAATACGAACATTACCTTGAATTTGCTGAAAGTAACTTGTTTTTTCTTTTTGAAATTTTACGGAAATTTTCGAACTAAGATAGATATTAAAATCACAACTGCTGGGCTTCCATGTATATCAGCAAATTTTCTAATAGATTGAGTTTTTCATCAGGAGCATTTTAACACTCTCTAGCAACATGCATTAAATTAACCTGAGAAACACAAGATTTATAAATGCAACATTATAATATAAAAATAATACTGCTATTAAATAATTCATAATTTTAAAACATACACAGATTAACTTACCTGAGCATTATTCAATTTGCGATTAGTTCCATTTGATTCCATCATATTCACTTTTATCGCTGCAGGATGAAACTTTGCGGACTACCACCACATATATGCGTTCTGTGTAAGGCATCAATTTGACTGAGAATATATGCGTTCAGCGAAAGCAATTAATACAACCAAGAGACTCATATGTATCATTTTATTTATCTTGTGGAGAATCTGTGCATATATGTATCTAGAATTTGACATCTATAAACGAAAAGCGTATCTACGCAGAAATGTGCGCATCTTAACACGTTGACTGCCACGCGTGTTTTTAAAGAAATCTCCGTCAGGCCACGCGTGCAGCAATACTAAGCGTTCTCTGCTAGGTGCTCCCATCGATATTTTAATAATGCAAGTCGCTCATGTGGTGGTTTCAAGAATGATCTTTTGTTTCGTTTGTTCGCAACATTAAAACCACTGTTGTTGAATATAATGAAGAAAAGTATAGATTATTCCGACCAAATGGTTTTTTATGCCACCACAATTAGAAAAAGAATCAAATGGTACAGAAAACTTGGCATTCAACTCCTTCTGGGAATTTCTGTTGTAAACGCTTTGACGGTTTACAAAATTACAACAAGGAAGAATATAAATATTAGAATATTTAGATAATTATTAGTTGCAAGATTATTAGAGTTGTCTGAATATACAAAAAATCCTTGTCTTCGACGGAGTCAGCATAATATCGCCGTTCGGAAAAATGATTGCGGAAGAAGCATTAGACGCGCGTGCAAACTATGTTATGCAAATAAAAGACGTCGAATGGACCGAACAAAGGCACAAAAGAATTGGAAGAAAATAACAACTTATTGTTCAAATTGTCCCGACCAACCTCAGTTATGTATGGAATGCTTTAAAGTTTTACATTCTAAATAATTTTTTAATAAATCATTTTCGTATTACTTTTATAACAATTCAACAGTTTTATTATTATGGAATATCTTTTCAAATACCTACGACAATCCTTCGTAAGTAGTGAAATAAGCGACACGGGAATATGGGTTACGTGGCCTAACCAGGAATGCTTTGCTGACACCTGAATACGGGTGTCATGGCAGTCAACGTGTTAAATGACTACCGTGCCAGCAGTTCGGCCTCACGGTACGATTGACTTTGAATCTTTTCGTCCGAAAAGGGTTAAAATTCTTACGATCTGCTAACGCTGGAATTGATGTCTTCGATGGTTTATATTACGTAAATGACTTAGATCTCCACTCAAGTAAATAATTTAATACCGAATATATCAAAATTTTTATAATAGAATGAATTGTATTTGTATTCTTTTGCATTAAAGTTAGCTTTTTACAAATGTACCACAATTTCATAATCCTATATACAAATACAATTATATGCAATTAATTTAATACAAAAAAATTAAATAATACGTAACACAAGATATACATTATATGTATAAAAAAATATTTTGTACATTTGGTTATCACTCTTTTCAAAAATTCTAAAAGTATTTTGAAAAGAAAATATGATTTTTCAATTACAATGAAATTAAAAGTCGGTGAGAAATTTCTCATATAATTTTTTATTTTCCCATTGCGTACAGATTTGAGTATGTAACGTGCTCCATTAAGCACTTGTAGCTGATGGTGCTGAGGTAGTAGCTTGTGCCTGTTCCTCACGAATACGGTCTTTTTTAAGTTGACCCATAAACGAAGCCTTATCAGCAGCAGTTTGGAAACGACCATGTCCAAATTTGGAGCTGGTATCGATGAATTTAAGATTGATCTTTTCCAACGCTGAACGTTTAGTGTGTACCAGTAAAGACTATAAAGAAATACATGTTTGTATTATAATTATATCAATTTGATATAAGATAATTATAATTCAGGTTACATATCAGTCCTATCATTAAATATCACTTTAATTTCATAAAAGTAAACTTGGCTCTATGAATTTCATCACGAAAATATTAATAAAATTACTAAAAAGAACCGGTCATAGTGTATTACCTTGCGCAATGTTATCACACGCTTTTTTGGTCCCATACAACAACCTTTTATCATAATGAAGTCATTATTCACTTCACCATAGTGAGGGAAACCTCCCATAGGAGTGATAGTTTTTTCAGTAAGATCGTATTCTGTAGATGCGTTGTTCTTCACGATCTGAAAGATATTAAAAATTTATTCAAGTTTTTCATGACAGACAATAGAAATTTATAATAAATTAATATACATTACATGTTACTTGCTTTGGAGATCTAAAGTATCATGATCGACGGCTTTAGATACTATGACTACAAGTTATTCATGTACGCCTCTTATAAAGTTACCTTCGTAGAAAAAGAAAATAACATAGGGAAGAGGCACTATTCATCATAAAAAGTAGACACGTACCTTGCCATCCTTAGTGTGAATTCCTTGTCCAATTCTGTAGATTTTCTTGTTCATTTCTGTACGATGATGGTAACCCTTTTGACCAGCACGGGCAACAGTGAAAGAGACACGGCTTGGATGCCATGCTCCAATACAAGCAACTTTTCTTAGACCTTTGTGAGTCTTACGTGGCAACTTTTTTGTATGCCAACGTGATGTAACACCTGCACAGATTGTACATACATACGTATATTACATGCTATGTTCAACAAGAAGCTTCAAAAGAATAGAAGCGTAGCTTTTAGTATTAGAAGGATAACTTTTAGTATTAGTAAGGACTTCAGTAGGAAGGCAGCATGAAATATCTTCAAAACAATCAGATAAATCTTATCATGCTTTGTCATCATTTAGTCCATGTTCTTTAAACTACATATATAATTTTTAACCCTTAGCAGAATACCGCCAGATATATACGTTCTGTGTAAACCATCAATTTGGTCGAGGAACTCATATGCGTTTGGCAAAGACAACTGATGGAACCGAACGATTCATGTGTCCCACGTAAACGCGTCGCTATGGTTAAAAAATTGATATCTCATATATGCGTATATATAAAAGACTCATAGATATGTCAATTTATTTATCCTGTGGAGAATCTGTGCATGTACATGTTTAGAATTTGACATTTATGAACGAAAAGTGAATCTAAGTAGAAAGGTGCACTAGCAATTTTAAATGACTATCGCGGCAGCAGTTCGGTTCCCACGGTACGGTTAACTTCCAACCGTCCCGTCCACAAAAGGTTAAAAATCACATAGAGAAATGAACTATATTAGACATACCTTTGTATCCTTTTCCTTTCGTGACGCCAATCACATCTATCATTTCGTCTGGAGCAAAGACGTTATTGACAGGAACTGGTTTTTCTAAATGTTCACGAGCCCATTGAACTTTGTCTTCAATAGTTCCACCATTTAGTTGAATTTCCATTATATGGGCTTTCTTTTGACGTTGCCTCAACAATTTCATCTATAATTAATAACGATTTTAATAAATAGTATGTAAATGAAGATTTTACAATATATTATAAATAAACAATACATTTTATATAATAGAATTACCTGTGTGTGAGCAACAATTCGCACGACTTTGCAGTACTTAATAATCTTTGCAAAGTCACTTTCAATAGATTTACGGCCAAGATCATCTTGCCATTTCTTGGAAGCCTTTGTAAATGCCTTCTTTTTGCTCTTATACCTACACAAAAGTAACTATAATGGCTGTATTTTTGCTAACAAGTTAGGGGTAACCGCATCTGTAACGTGCTAGCCTCATCATAATGAGCGGAGACTATACACACTTTGGATCAACCTTATCAAAAGATTTTTTCCATTTCAAGGTTAAATCCAAATAAATGCTCTCATCGAAATGAGCGGAGAGCTGATTTCAGATTGATTTTAATATGCTCCATAACACTATGTAATAGATATTTAATATATGTTAACATAAAAGCATTACCAGTTTTTATAAAATCTTCTACGACAATCTTCCGACAAATGTTCCGCCCATACTGTAGTCAGGGCACGTAATCCATGTGGAGTTTCAATATACCCAACAACACCAACTACAATCATAGGTGGTGCTTCTAAAATGGTAACTGCTTCCACAATTTCTTTCTTATTTACCTCTAAATAAAGAAAGCAAAATATAAAATTAGATGTGTATTCATACAGGTACCATAAAAAGTTATTGTGATATAATAGAACTGTGCCAGGCATGGTTTGTCTCAATGATCATCACCCAATGGGTTCCAAAGAGGTTATGGAATATGCCGTGCCTCCCTGCTCTCTGCATTCGCAGGGCATAGAGTTGTTTTCCGACACTGCGGTTCAGACCATACTGCACAATATCAAGCAGCTCTTTTACCGCAACCAAAGTTGACCAACACATTTCTGCATTTATCAAACTAAGGTCATAGTGTCGGGCATGCAGTACTGTTTTACTAGTTGACTGTAGAGCAAAATTAGATTTAATTGGACATAGAGCAAGAAAAACCAAATATCTAATTGAAGATACTAGCATTTACAGTCGAAAAAAAACAAAATTAATTAAAATTGGATATCTCAGGCATGAATATTGAAAAAAATATACATAAAGCCAGATTTCCATTGCATAAAGGCATTTTTAAGACTTCATAAAGACAAGCGATTTCTTCTCACATGCTGCTGCAGTTCTTTTTTAAGGTTTATGGTTATATATGAAATAATCATGTATATTTTTATATAAATATACATGATTATTTACATGATAAATATACATGATAAATATACATGTGTAACATATACAAAGCACGTGTAATATTTCTATTAATATGCTTGTTTGTACTTTTTTACGTAATCCTGTAGACTATTGAAACACGCGACAAAATTTTGTCTCTATGTGCAACAAAATGGTGGAAATAGCGATCGCTTCTTAGTATAACAAATTCCCAACCAATTTACTAACAGGGGTAGTAGATATTATGTACAGTTCTAATCTATTGTATTTAAAGAAACAAATAAATTATATTAGAAAAATATTACTTACTTGATCCAGGACGATCAGCTTCCCTGACTACGTGAGTCATACCAGCTTTGTAACCAACAAAAGCCGTTAAATGTACAGGTTTGCTCGGATCATCTTTGGGGAAAGCCTTAACTTTACCACGATGACGTTGAGATCTTTTTTTGGGATAGAATCCCATAGATCCATGGCGGGGTGCACTAAATTTTCTGTGCGACTAAAAATGTCATATTTTTCATGTTAATTGAGCAATACATATAAATAAAAATAAAAATACAATTAATTTATACATCAGACCGCCCTAGAGTTTATCCTCAAAATTTTTCAGCTTAATAACCATAAACATTTAAAAAATGTGATCATCATGAAACGTGATTAAAGTGAAACACGTGGCCGCTGTATGAGTAGCTTACTCTGATTACTTTATAAAACATTTTAACTAACTTTTATTACGAAAAATGTAACAATGCCACTGTTAAGATATTTTATGATAAAATAATTGTTTCTCACATTAATGTAAAACACAATGCTCAAATCTACTTATCTTTTACGAAGGATAATAACGTACAAACTTACCATCTCGACTGCAACGATGAAAATGGAAGAGTCACTTCCTAAAATTTTAGTTTTATACTTCTAGGACAAATAAGCTGTACCAACATTTTCACTAGAAAGGTAACTAGATGTGGAAATGTTTAAAAACTAGAAATATCAAATAATTTATTTACCTGTTTTAAATTAGCAGATTTGAAATATTCTTTTTATGATGTTTTATGATATTTTTTTATCAAATTTCTTTATGTATATAGTAAGATTTTTTGTAAAAAAAGAAGAAACACTCAAGTATGATGTTATTACACGGTTAAATTTAGGATTTATTTGAAATACGTTTTATTTAAAAAATATGATAATATAACAAATTAATTGGAGGAAATAGGTAAGATTAATATTGCATATCGTTTAAAAATATCAAATTATTAGAAGATATTATATGTAATTAATGATCACTAGATAATACATATATAGCCATGTAGTTTATTTTCTCTCGTTGTCAGTGTGTAGTTTTTCTATGTGTGATCCTTGTATGAGTTGAATGGAGGATCTTGCTATTTCGAGTGTACATGTTTTCAACAAATTAAATAATTTTTAGTTTGTGTATATTGTAAGTTAATCTATAAAAAAATGGATCCGGAAGAAAATACCTTCTATCGAATAATGAACAAAGTATTTTATTTATGGGACGCACCGATCGAATATTTCCGAGGTATTATCTAATCAGTTATTTGGTTATGTCATTATAGAAATCAATGACAGTATATATATACATATATATATATATATATATATATATATGATTTATTTTAACAGAAAAGGTCGTTGTACCAAATCAGAAGAAATATCCATGGTATCATCAAAAATTTCGCCGAGTTCCGACAATCGATGAATGTTACGAACTAGACGTTGTTTGTATTACAGAAGCACAATATCAATTTGAGCGTGATAAGTACATCTCGTTAAATGCTTATATAATATTATATGTTTTTACATTATCGACTAAATGCTCTAATACTTGAATATTTGATCAAAATTAGGATGGTTGATAGTGAAATTCTTAGTATACTAAGACAACGATATGAAGATTGTGGATGGTACTATGGGGAAGACAAAGATAAATTTTGTACTGACTACTATAATGCTTATAAAGATGCATCTGGTGCTTGGTTTACGAAATGTATATAACATTCTTTAAAGTATCATTCTTACTTTATTTTAAGTTTTATTTTTAATTCTAATGTATCAACGAAATACAGATGGAGACATTGGTGTAAACCAATCTGTAATTGATGCATACATGAAACAAAAGCATCGCATGGTTTGGGAACGGCGTCATGGTCCAGTCGGTAGCGGTATGACTAATAAAAAATACGCGATATAAAATATTAATTCATGTTCATACTACATATCTCAGTTTGAAATTAAAGCTGAGTTTGTATCATTACATGGATAGATACTCTGTAAAAAGTGATAAAATAAATTAATGTATTGTATTATGAACTATTGTACAATGAATAAAAATATAAATGATTGTACAACTAATACTTAAAATTTGTACCTCACAAATTTAATTTTCAAATTTCATACACTGATTCATTTTTATCGCTTATAACAATAGTATTTATGAAAATTTGTGATCTATTGTATAACAAATTATCTTATTCAATACTTGTTTAGAAGATTCCATTGATTATTTATACTTCATAATTTTCTTCGTATTTGTTATTACAATAAAACTTTCTTATGCAATTATAACAGTATTTCACACGTTTTGACATTTTTTGCATAAAGACCAATTTAATTCTCTATTAGTCAGAACGTTACTAAGAACCATTCTAAATAAAATTTACTATAAATAATGTTTTAAACAATCAATATTTACGAAAAATATAAGTGCATAATGTTAAATATTTTAGATTCACAAATTATAAAAGTTTTTTAAAATATAAAAAGAAATCTTGTAGTGACTAATAGAAAATCAAAAATGACGAATTCGTACAATTTAAAAAATAAAGTAAAAATTATCACTCTTTTCACATAGATATAAAATACGATAGAACCCACATGCCTACATAATAAATATACAACATGTAACAAAGCTATCTCATTTGATCTGAATAAATTAATACAAATTAGATTTAGAAAACATGGTAAAAATATTAATACATATGACTGTTGTATAACAAATCATAAATTTTAGTACGATTAAGTCGATTCATGATTTTTTCATTTTTTTAGTAATACCTCAAGCAATGTAGCGAACCTGCAGTAGAATCTTTTCAGTGGCAACTCATTTAACAATTCATAATAATGTTTTTGATCCAGGCTCCCCTCTGTTCGCGAAATTGTATACATATTTTATTTTTAATATAAAATATTTCTTAATAATAAAATAAAATATGAGATCAACAAGATCATTTACATATAATTCAAAGAGAGCAATTTGTTACCATTCATTCATATCACATATTAAATCTATTAATCATATTTTTTGTAGATAATGATCAATATCTTTTTTTCTCTCTCTGTTCTCATTTGACGCTGAAAACAAAATCTCGTAGAATAATATTGTCATTACTAAAAGTAACATTAAAGTTCGAAACCTGATCGATACAAAGGTGTACTTCTTATTTGTCTCACTTCCGATAAAATATTTATTGCCTATCACTATTCGACAATCCCTTTAATGAATTTAAATGGAATTCGTAAAATTTCATTATATCATGTTTGTTTCATCCATTCTTGCAAGTTTGAGTTACTCAATATTGACTACTAACATTAAACTTAATAATTCCTTAATTAAAAACATTCCATTTATACAAAAAAGTAATATGACAGCTCTAAATACCATACATTGCACTTCAATTACCATTAGAATTTTCAAAACGCATTCATTCGTAATAGAATTACAAAGTATTATCGTATACGCAATAAAAAATGAACAGATATTAATAAAAGGAATTCTCTGACACGAATGAGAAAAGTAATTGTACGAATGGAAGATAAAGTTAACGTTAAATTATAAAAATGAATTGTATTGGAATTCATAATTGAGAATAAGATTATTGTTGAGCAACAATAATTTAACGGTTTATATGTTGATCTTTCTAGTACAATTCATTTTTTATGAGAATAATTTACAACAATTGATAGGGTTGAGCCAATAAAATCTCCATCATAGAAAACAGTTCATTTAATAAAGCTAAAAAAAGAATGCTTAGCAATTACATTATTAATGAACAAAAAATTCGATTTTAATTTTCGCTTTACATAAAATTTTACTAAGGTATAATTTTATTATAACAAATAGTAGCTTTCAATATAGGATCTTGGCCCAATCCTATACGATTTGTACAATTATTGCCCACTTTCTATTCATCCTTATGCACTATCATCTGCATTCATTTTCCTCTTTTTCTATTCTATATCACAGTATGAAAAATGCTACATGAATTTGACACGCAATACAATCAGTACAGATCACTCGGTATAAACGCCGCACACTTATTCATAATTTTTAAACCAAAAATTATAGGTACTTAGTATATAGATATTTATGTACGTGTATATTTTCATACCTTTTGAAAATAAATTCTGTTTTTTATTCCGTATGTATCAAATTGATATATTGTTACCATAATTAATTCTTATATAAATGAGGGGAGGGTACCTACCATCATTTAGAAAATGGCATATAGGTATTTGAACCCACTGTGTGACAGCCTACCGACATGCTAATATAGTTCCTTTCCTTATTAACATCATTAACACATCGTATGGGTACAAAATGTGTTCAGATATCAGCTTCTTTGCTTCTGCAGTGTATGTAAATACGTTCTTAGTCCTCACACTGAATTCATGACTCAATAGGTCGATTGAATTGAGCAGCTAAACGACGTTTGCTTGTAAATACTATAAAAAAACATATTATTCAATATATGATATGCTACAATTTAAATGAAATAATAATTAATTATTAAGAGAAGTACATTACTTACATTGTTGTGTAGGAGTACTGTGTTTCTCTTTAGTACCATTGCTTTCCATGTTACTGCTACCATTTTCATTACTTTTAAGATTTATGTCTTCCATAGAACTATTAACAATTTTTTCTTGCTTATTTGTAAAACTCTCAGCAATTATAATATTTTCCGAAGACACGTTCTTTTTGGGAGTTAATGATAAAGATGGAAGCGGTAATTCAGAAGGATGAGGGGCAACAACCAAGTTACGTTTGGAAGAGAAGAAAGGTGAAGTACGTGGATTTAAAGGATTGGCTGCAGCAGTTAATAAATTCTTTGTTGGTGATAGTAAGTTACTATCACTGGATGTGATGTGATTCCAAGAAAGAGGTAAAGTAAACGGAGGAACCTATTAATATAAAGAAAGTATACTAATAAGTTGTACTACAAAAATAATTAAATGTACTCATATGCAGGTAATATTTACGTGTACATTAGTAATATGTTCATCCTGTAGATATGCAAATTTCGTTGGTGTCGTCCAAACTGATGATTCCCATTGATTCTTATTTAGATCTTCCTGTAATTTAAAAGATAAAATTTACCATTATGCTATATTATATTATATTATTAAATAAAAGACACATAATAGAGTTTATAAAGAAAGTACCTCAGGTGGAGAATCTGGTTTTGGAGGTGCAGGTGTAAAACCATGTAGCATGATTGGTGTTTGCATTAGGTTTTTGAGAAAGCTTTCGCTTCCATTTTCTTGTAATGACCAATTGACCAATCTATCTTCCGAATTTGAAGTCATCCAAGATTTGTTAGAGTCTTTTGACCATAGATTGTCCGTATCTGTTTGTTTCCAGGAATCCTGACTTTCAGAAACTTGCTCTACCCACTTTGTTTGCTCAGGTATAGTTGAATTATTTGAAACATTGACACGAGAGGATGAATCGCTTTCAAACGACTCATTACTGGAATCTGTATCACAATATGATGATCCTGATGCATATGTTGGCGGTAATGCTATACCTACAGCTACTTATAGAAGTAAATTGAATTATACAATTTTTATAATAGATATTCCTAAACAGTTGTGAATAACTACTTTTACCTACCAGTAATCTTTTTATTTAAATATATGATGTTTTTCTTGCGCCGTGATAATTTTATTGTTACCGTACAAGGCAATGCTTGCAAAAGTGCAAAAAGTGTTGGAAATCCATAGTCTACAGGGTTACAAACGGAACCTATAGTAGATAAATATGCCGTCTCGAACTGCGAAAGTTTTAGCGCTCCACCATAATTCATCATTACACGATATACATTACAAGCAAAACAATGTAATGGAGTAAGTTCTATGAACTGTTCCTCCTTTAGTGTTGTAAACTGAAATTATATCCATAGCTTTACAAGTTTTCTGTAAAGATATGTTCATTTAATAGAATTAAAACTTACTCGAACTACATTGGATAAATTTTGCTTTAGTTCGTCTATGTTACACGATTTTAAATAATATTGAGCGTATAAGTGTTGGAACTCTTGAAGTGACATTCTATGTTGTGGTTTATCCATGAGTAATCGACGGCATTGTAGGATCAATTGCTGCACGTGAGACTTATCTACCATCATAACTACAGGTCTACTTGGCAAATATACAATCTGAAAAATTAATAAATTAAAATATTGAATATATATGAAAATAATTCTAATGTTCTTTTTTAATACCTTCACAGTGTCCCCAAGTTTCTGCATAAGTTGCAACACAGAGATGCAACCGAATAATTCTGGTTTTAACGCATAGCCAAATTGACGTAAAAAGTTTTGTGCAATATTAGAAACACTAAGACAACCTTTCGACCGAGTAATTAATTTGGATATTTGTTCAGAAAGTACAAGAAGACCTTCCTTTTCTGTTAAAGAAATTTGTCTTTCTCCGGAATTATCATCTTCTATTTTAACTATCTCCGGTATAGCTTCAAATAATTCAATTAATTTCGTAAAGCCGTAATCTGATACTCGACACTGATGACCAAAGTGATGATGATACGATGGCACAAACTTATTAAATTGCATTCTACACTGAGGCGCGTGTCGTAACAACTCGACAACCTAAAAGGGTATAAATATATTTATACATAAATACATAATTAGTTTCTTACATTTTTTATTTTGTTTATATCATACTTCGACAGCAAATTGTTTTGTTCGTTCTATCTCTTCTGCAGTTTGTTCTCGTTTGGGAATAGCTATCATCTTATCTCCTCCATTAATCACAGTGACAACCACAGTATTTTCTGACACTTCACTGAGAATGTCTTCGATTTCACATACTCCATAATCCACAATATCCCATGGTTTAGCTAGAAAAAATGTTTTTCTCTTATATATGCATTGTATTTTTCAATTATTTAATACCGTAAAAGATCCTTACCTATTACTCTAGCATAAACACTTGGAAATTCTGAAAGTGCTACTTGTTTACTAGCTTTGGACTTTAAGACTCTTAGAAGATCAGATGTGAAACGACGTACTTGTGCACGATGAGATAATGTGACCACACGATTGTTTCCTTCGCCCATTACCTAAATTGCATTATTAATATCTCATCAGTGAAATAATTTATCTTAAATTAATTCAATTTTCTTACGTACTTGTACGGTATGAGTAAGTGCTTCTAACAAATCAATTAGTTTGGTGAATCCGTAATCGGCAACCCTACATTGCCTTCCAAAATGGTGGTGATATGCGGGTATAAAACGGTTAAATGGTAACTGGCAGTGTGGAGCAGTTTTCAAAAGATCAACTAATTCACGACTGAAAAGTGCTAATTGATTTGCAAGTGGAGAAGTCACACATTTATTCTCTAAGAAGAAAATAAAAATTATACTAATGTTGATCAATCATTGATTAATTTAACAATCACTATTAAAGAACCTTACCTTCCTGATTATTTTCATGAATTTTATTTCCTGTCCATATAAGATACTTTACACTACCAATACCCTGTTTCAATTCAACACAGGATAAGCAAGATACTAGATGTTCTAAGGGTACTCCATTTTCAACTACTTGTAATTTTTCTTTAAATTCAGCTTCATAACAATTTGGCAAACTAAAATTAATTTTTCACGAAGAAAATTATTAAATAAAAAAAGAAACAAAATTAAGTTTTATTTGGAAATTACGATATAGCAATATACCTAGGTAATGGTAAACTTCCGTTATGCGTCGTTAGTAATTGGTGTATACGTGGATCGAGAACCTTTAAAGAAATTTTTACATTAGGGAGTGATGCTACTTTTTGTTCAGCCCATCCTTTATCAGACCATGGTTTTAACGTATGTATAGTACAATATGGTAACTCTACTTGTTCCTCCTAAAACATTACACTTACTTGTTTATATTTCATATGTAATTTACATATTTACATATTAAATATTTTTTATATTATTTCAGAATAATCTTTCATCGCTTTTAGATAATCGTCATCGCTTCTCAACGATAAGAGGAATAATATAACTCTACTCTTATCGGAAAAGCTTAAACTCGGCTTGATATACATCATCGTGAACCTAGAATTTACTATATAATAGTATACAATATATAAGATCTAAGGTACCTGATTTGTAGTATTAAAACATGGCGATGGAGTATTTCTATGATCCGGATTAAGAGAAACCATTCTACCACCAGGATCTTCCGTAATAATACAAACATCTTTCATTTTGTACAACTCGGAAACGCTGATGGAAATCATGAAACGACTCTCGTACATTTCTCGAAACTTAAAAAGAGGGAGTTTATGACCAGGTACTTCTTGCAGTAGCATCACAATTTGCGCTCGTACAACCTGAGGACTTGCTCTACCACTATGAGCATACGATATTAAAATACGTTTATACCCTACTTTACGACGATGTAACTGAGAAATCGCGTATTGTGCGTCTGATAAAGAAGGTACTTTGACACTTGCCGCAAAGTTACCATCAGACTGTGTAAAAATAGAAACATTTAACACCTAAAATGTTAATTAAAAATAAGCGGAAGTTACTTAAAGTTAAAATAATGCAATTGTAATACTAAATATTTACCATCACATGTTCCATAAAAATAGAAACAAGCATATGTCTCATCTTTTTTGGATTAATACTTTGGTCTAAATTAGTTACTTGCAGTTCAATTGGTGTGCACGTTTCATTATTCGTTGATACTCCATTATGATTATTTATTGGATTGAAAAAATTCTAATGTATTGAAAAACAAATTATTAATATAGAAAAGAATAAATAAGCGCGAAAACATAGAGAGTAGAAAAAAATAAAAGTACCTCAACTTCTTCATTTTCCGTATCACTTGGATGATAAGGTGAGGTATGATTACTTTGTTGGCTTACCGTTTGTACTGTATTTTCGTAAGGCGACGGTGTTCTAGTACTACGTACAGACGCATTCTGCTAATTTTTAAAGGAAAGAAGTATTGAAGAAGTAAATCCATTTAAATTTTGTTAATTTACATTTTCAATTAATTTATACCTGTCCATTCCACTGATTTCTCTCTCGTGATTGCAAGTCATACATAGGAGATGGACTTCGGCGTTTAAAATTTGATTGAGCTACGCGTATTAAAAATTTATTAATTACAATTTAAGATTTTTTAGAAAAAAAGGAGGAAATTATCTACATACCAGTTCCATTCAAACTCGCAGGAACATTCAACGGAGGATATTGTTGCCTTGGACCAGTCCATTCTGGAGGTTGAACAAACGAAGTTTGCGTACCTCTAATACGTCTTAAACCCTCAGAATTTCGAGAAGTATTAGTATTTACAACTCCATTTTCCCGAGCCTGCGGAATATGAATTCTTCTACTAAGTACTTTCGTTTTTTCCACCTTAAATTATTGTAAATAATAAGTCAAAATTATACACAACATAGTTCACAAACGAAATTTCAATGAAATTACATACCTTATATTGTTCTTCCCATACATGACCAAATTGTTGGGGACCAGAGACTTGCCAAAACAATGGAGATTGAGCCCTTGCAAGTTCGTTATAAGTTCTATTAAAAGTTACATTATTATTATTACTATTATTTGGATACGATCTGCCAACAAAAACGGATGATGGTTGAACCATCCTGTAAAAAATAAATATAACGATCTTAATTTTTGAAATACTTATAGCAATTGTCATTACTTTGTTCCATATTCTATCAGATAAGATCAAAGTTTTTCTAATTTCATTGCCTGAATCAAGCAAGAACAATGTCTATTCGCGACTCCAAAATCCGAATCAAGCAAAGACAATGTCTCATTGCGACTCTAAGACTCTTTCTCGGATGTTCATCATTCTTATAATTATTGATATATATATATAACTAAATTTTAAAATAAATATTACCCTACTGGTGCTGAAGCAGAAGCACAATGAGCATTCCATCCAGAATATGTTCCAATAACCGGCGACGATGGCTGATAATGTGGAATCTGAAGGGCTCTTCCACCCGCTAACGAAGCACTTGCACTGTACATTTGCTTTGGAGAACTGGTAACAATTTCTGATTCACTTACAGTACCGTTTCTATTTATAGAATTTGCTAAAAGTGTAAGAATTGTGTATTGTAAGAAAAAGTGTATTGTTAATAAATAATATATACATATATATTACGTTATATAAATAACAACATTACCTTGAATTTGCTGAAAACTTCTTGTTTTCTCTTTTTGAAATTTCACGGAAATTTTCGAACCAAGAATAATCTTTCCATCCATACGCTTCTGAGCCCTATAAAAAAAAAAGTCACATTGTTATTAAGCAAAGTCGGTTAACTGTGATTACAAAAGGCCAGTACACAAGATAATCAATTCTGTCTATAAATGACCTTGAAGATTTTAATAAACACATGTATAATACAAATTATAATGTCCGTTTATTTCTCAGAGAAATTCAATTTATTTTAATTAGTATATATAATTCACTAAATGCTTATATTTTTCGCAGTAATAATTTTTTACTAGCAGCTATATTATTATCTTACCTTATATATAAATAAAATTATCAGTTTGTGTCAACATTGTAATATAGATAAATAAAACGATAAATAATAACAATATATCAGAAAATAACAATTTTTCAACACTTAATTACTACTATACACATATATGAACTAGGTATGTTATACAAATCAAAATTATAATCTTCTTACAGTGCCATTAGGTTCGTTACATTGTTGTACATTATTTGAACTCTACCTTATTTATGTATCTATCCCTACTACATACTTTAAATACAGCTCTTTTTTGTTAATACTAAACAAACCAATAGAATGTTTGTACACAGGAGTAAATTATTGGTCACTTAATAGGCGGGTTATTCAAACATAAAGCTACGTCTGATATCATATATTATTTGTAGTATAATTAAATTATGAATACGCACTATACTACATTTTGAGACATACAATTATTATTTTGTATACAATTAAACAAAATTTACGACATAGTAAGAAGACAACAAATATACATATATATAATACCTGTCTGCAGAAGGTTTTGAAGTAAAGCGTACAATTGCAGTATTTGACTGGATTTCTATCACTCGACCACCGCAGTTTTCGAACATTTGTTTAAGATAACATTTAATAGACATAATATCCTGATCTCCAGGAAGGTTACTAACTAGGAGATCGCAATATGCAGTAACCTGGAAGGTATATAATTTTACAAAATACTAAAAAACATACACACATATATGGAGATAATTAACATGTTCATATTTTACATTTATAAAGATAGTATGTATTTTAAACTATTTTACATAGATATACATATTACTACAAACTCAAAAATATTTTGATCTTAACAGACAAATTAATAGATATATTTATATACAACAATAAAAAAACAATTATGATGAAATAGTTTATTGTACAAAGCTTCAATTACAAATGCTACTTGTGTTTCATTTGTTATTAAGAAAACATTAGAAAAATGTTATATGAAATTAGAAATTAACTAATATTTACCTGTATTGTTGTAGATGGCAGTGATTCTATAAGTTCTGAGAAATCATAGTGCTCATTAGCACACAGTATCAATGCTTCAGATGTATGTTTCATGTGTAAAAGTATCACATGAATTTTCTTCCTATAACGCAAATCACTGAGATCGGGAGCAAAATTAATATCACCAGATATTAAAATCACAGCTGCTGGACTTCCATGAATATCAGCAAATCTTCTAATAGATTGTTTAAGTTTTTCATCAGCAGCATTTTTACACTCTCTAGCAACATGTATTAAATTAACCTGAGAAACACAAGATTTATAAATGCAACATTATAATATAAAAAATAATACTACTATTAAATAATTTATAATTTTAAAACATACACAGATTAACTCACCTGAGCATTATTCAATTCTTTCATAACCCGATTATTTTCTCTTAAGACATCACAAACTACAATAAATTCTGCTTCCCTATAACCACCAAAAAATTTTTCTCTAATTACTTGGGTTACAGCCATGGCAGACCTTCCTTTTGGTACCTATAATAATCATAAGAAATATTTTATATTTTCAAATATATTTAACTATAGTATTATATAATACATTTCAGTAATATAAAATTATAAGATTTAATACTAACATGACAATTTTCTATATCCCAAAATACACCAATGGGTGGAAGATACGTTGGTAAAGATGAAAAATTAACTGGACTATCATGATGTGAGAAACGATGATATTTATAGTGACTTAATAATGGAGAAACAGATGCTGCATTTTCAACTGTAACACTATTATTGCTACTATTTAGGTCACATAATGATTGAGATATGCTCCTTTCTATTAGCCTTTCATTTAGACCTTCTGTCTTATTTTGGTCATTTGTACAAAGTGCATAGTAATCTGCATTACCTTGGTCTGCCATGTGGTTTAAAGAATGTCATGTAACATTCCAATACAAAATCTACGATCAAAATAATGCGTATAATAAATATATATTCAATGGGAATAAATAGAAGCAATATTTTATTAATATATAATTACGTGTGATAGGGAAATAAAGCCTAATAATGGCAAGAGAATGAAGAGAGAATGAATATTAACAAAATTTATAAATATCACTACTATATTTTGTGTTGTTAATAATGTATTAGTATTATTATTATGAACATCATCAAATAATATTAAAAAATTGCACAGATAATATTCAATATATGATATAATATACAAACAATCGTATGTTACCTAAAACATTAATCCATCACATAGTTTAAAAAATTGTTGTCGGCTTGTACGGGCATACAGGACGTGGCCAAACGTAAGATAAACGAAATTTCTTAAAAAGTTCTAGAAAAACTACAAAACAATCGGCAAATTAAAATCACAAACGACACATATATCGTATCGACTCTTGAATAAAATTAATACCACAAACAGGAAGCAAACATCGATCAAAGTAACATTCAACTATCCAATTCGCTATCTCTCCCGCTTCTTACGCAGTGCACAATGCATCTTGCAAGCTCAGATAGTAACTTTACGTTTTTAAGTCACTAGTTGAATTTGCATAATTCAATTTCGCAACCTGTATATTTATTTTCTATACATTAAGAAATATTATTAAATAATTAAATAATATGAAATTGTTAAAAATGTTATATTATACGTTATTCATTATACGTATTCTATATTCTTACTATTCATACAATTTAAAAATATGTATACCTAATACGTTCAAGATGAATGTAACATAATATTTTTACAGAAAAATGTACTTCGTAATTATTTTTATTTTCACGAATTCTTAATTGTGCGTAATTTCAATTCTTTTTAACATATTTCCTATAATGTTAAATGGAACCGCATAATTGATCAAATTTGTAATGAATATAAATAATATAGAATATGGTTGGTCAAATAAGTACATACTAGAAGAAATAACGAAAATTACTTTTTCTTGCCGGATCTCTGTTAAATTATATGCACATTGAAATTATTCTGTCAGGTTTCTCCCACTATCCTTCGAATTCCATGATCGTTGCTGCGCGGTGAGTTGTCCGAGTTATGGTCACTTCAAATATTTCGATAACATGGCATCGTTAGACGACGACTCGTTTTATGAAATTAAATCGCGTTTCGTTGATACTGTCCAAAAATCAGAATGGGTCCCTTTGTCCCTTACCTTAGTTGAATATCCACAAGGCGAGTATCTTAAAACTTTTCAGTATAATTTAATTGTTTTTTCATTGTGTGATTATGTAAAAATTTCTTGTCTCATAAATATGCTTGGTGTTTTTTTGAAAAATATTGTATCTTTAAATTAATTATTTTCAATCCAATTTTGTATATATTTTTCAGTCAGAATTTTTAGTTAGCGCGTTTTCTCATGTGCCGAATAATTTTTGTTTACTTCAACTTTTTGCATATGTTTAACAAGAACATGTATTTCAACAATGCATTTCATTAAAAAATATGAGACTTGATGTTTAGGAATATTGTGTATTCATACCTAAATTTAGTTTATCTAGATTATTAAAGATATATTTATTTAAATTTCCTTTAATTTGCAGGTGATTTATTTGGAAAGTTTTTAGCTCTGATAAGTTTAGTACCATTTGTTATTATAATTGGTTTTATAACATTGATTCTCTTTAGAAGAGATTTACACACAGTAAGTACAACTTTTATAGATAGTTTAATATGCTTATGGTTTTAATATCTAATATTGATTCTTTTTTCAGATTACTTTTTTTAGCGGTGTTATATTTAATGAATGGATAAATTTTATTTTAAAACACACAATTTGTGAAGCAAGGCCAATGAGACGTGATGCTGTTTATGTTGAATATGGTATGCCATCGATGCATGCACAGTTTATGTGGTTTTTTGCTACATACACCATACTTTTTATATGTATCAGGTAATTTACTACTATTTTCCAAAGGTAATTATATTATGTCTTTTATGTATATTTATAAATATATGTATATATTTGTAGGTTACATCACAATAATAACAGCAGCATCTCAGAAAAGTTCTGGAGGATCACTATCATAGCTGCTTGTATAATTGTTGCTATTTTAGTCACATACAGTAGAGTTTATTTATTATACCACAGCAAATCTCAGGTTCTGTGGGGTACATTCATAGGTATTATATTAGGGGCAGTATGGTTTACAATCACATATGTAGTCCTTACACCAATTTTTCCTGTAATTGTATCGTGGTAAGTTATTGTTAAAAAAGCTTCCTAATCTCATGAAAGATAGTATTACATGTGATATTATTTTCAGGCGGATATCAGAATATTTGTTATTACGCGATACAACATTAATTCCTAATATTCTTTGGTTTGAATATACAAATATTCGTACAGAGGCGCGAGCACGTTCAAGAAAACTAGTATCAATGAAATCGCAATGACGCCTAATGTCTGGCCAATGGGCTGACAACAAATAGGATATAAAAAATCAGTCTAACATCAAGTGGATAAATTCAGTCAGATGAAATACAAAAATTAAAGATTCATTTAAATTAAGATTCAATGGCACTGAACTTTGCCACTGATAATATTTAAATACATAAGATATTAGTACAAATTTTGCATATGAATTTTCATGTTAATAGCTTTAGGTCGTGTACGTTTTTTCAATTAAGTTTTTATAACTTAGCATAAATTATTTATAATGCGTATTTGATAAACGTCATTTTCCTTTGTTAATTTCTATATTTACATTCTATTTCATGAAGACAAAATGTTCTCTCTAGTTTTGAAAGTTGATCAATTTTTAATTTAAACGAAAGATAAATCTAGGATGGAAATTTATACACTTTCTAATCATGTCGTAGTACATCTATATTTTATTTCTAAAAAAAAGGGGGGTAAAAGATTTTTTAATACAGTATATTTAAGTAAATAATATTAGAGTCTGCATTTATCTCGATATTAAAACAGTTGCAAGTGAAAAGACATAAGATAAGAATTAGTAAGCAGTTGAATTGAAAAGTTAGTATTTCAATTAAATGCGCGAAATCAAAAACTTTAATTAGTCAGTGATTATTTTAGCTGTTGATTTCTAAATGAGATAGTTTCTAGAAGAATGATAAATTGTTTATTTATGCTTGTACACAATGTATGTTAATTTTGTTTTACATTTAATATACAGAAAAAAACAAAATGTTAGAATTATATCATCATTATGTTGCTCAACTAAATATCGTTGTTATAACGATTACATTGTAACAAATACAAAATTTGGTACCGAGAAATAAGCAAAAATTGCAATTCCTGGGTCGAAATTATTATGATGTAAATACGCAATAACATTTTATAACTAAAATTTAAATAAAAGTGACGCACAGTGCAAAAAATATCTGCGTTTTATATATCTTTTAAAGTGATACCTAAATGCAATAGTATACAAATGGCCGTTAAAAAGCCAAAAATTTGTATTATAAAGTATGAAAGGAGAAATAAAATTATTATTACTATTAGTATTATTGTTATATATCTCTTAAACTTTATAAATATGTGTTTACAAAAGATTTTTCTGTTCTAATAACTCAATTTGTGGTTTTACTCAATACCTTGTTTTTAAAAATATTTTGTTTACATGTTTACATGCAACGACACGTAATATCTGGTAATATCGATCGATTTATACATACGTATAGTTAACCGGATGAGCGATTTCTGAACGATACGAGAGATCGAGATTTAAGTTTGACAAGATGTCCGAAAATTGAAGGATATTAAAGTGGAAATTTTTAATCAGCTAGAGATCCAATATTGTTTATTAAATCTGCATTGTTGTGTTTACTGTCGAATTTTTAGATCCATTCGAAATTAAGATTAGTGAGTTTAATTGAAATCATCGATGTTACATTGAAAAAGAAGGAAACAAAATAAGTCGCAACATTGTCTAGAATTAAATCATACTTAGCTTTATTTATTTTAAGTCATGATTGTGTTGATTTAATTTTATTGTAAATTGATTAAATTTGAATTATTGTAAAAAATATAGAAATATTTAATCATCAAGGTTACCTTTTCTTAGTTTGACAATTACACATACATAAAATATTAACTACAACAATTATAATAGTTTGTCATGTTGTTCTTTAATTATTATATGAAAATAATTGTTCAAGTTTTTGAATAATGACATTTGTTTGAATCTTTGGTTTATGTTTAATAACAATCCTTTTAGGGCACAGCGAATTCTCTAAGTCCAAGCTGAAACCGTTTCTTTCTCCTCAATGAAACCCGTTCTGTCATGTCTTACACTGAATTGGAACATGGTTATCAGGTAAACAGAGAAATAGTTTTTATTTCTTAATTTTATAACTTTTAATATTTTACTAAAATAGAAGAAACTAGATCTTTTTAGAAGAAATTTAACGAGAAATTTGTTTTATTTAATTTTAAATTTATTTTGGTTTAGGAAAATAATGATCACATAATCTTATAAACTAATCTAAAACAATAAATATACTATTAAATTTTTATAGTATACCATAAATTCTTTATGTAATCAAATATCAGAAATATAAATTTTTGATGGACAATAATTAATCAATAGGGTCTACGGAGTGCCAGCCGACCAATTTTCTACGTAGGGGATTTAAATACTGTACAACCAACCCTTGTGGGTCCTGTAGCTTCTTCTATATATCGTTCATCAAAAAGAGTAAGTTTTACCTTTTCCATGTACAATATATCATATGTAAAGAACAAACAAATATCAAAATGATAATCCTAAATAGATTGTAAGTTTTATCAGTAATATAAAATATAAATTTACATTTCGATTTTGATCTACATCTTAATTCGCATAAGACTGATTATGTACTAAGATTTTTTAGAATTTATTTATTTCATTTAATTTAAATAGACAATAAAAGAATAAGATGTAGAGACAAGCAGAAACAGATATTGCGAATTAAGAACTATATTGTATGTTTGTATACCAACTCTATTTTACTTTAAATTAGTAAACAGTATGTGAGAAAGGTTAGAAAACTGTTTTGTTTAAAAAAAATTATTGTTTTATACAATACTATACAGTACCTGTATATATCATATATATATATATATATTTTTTTTTTTTTTGGAAGATATTTTATATGAAATTAGAATTTTTAATAATTGTTTATTTTCAATAGCACATGTAAACATATTTCACTAAGTGTAAATTAATGAATTCATTAATTACTTATTAGTGTTTCAATTACTTTTAAATAACTTGATGACTCACAAAGTCTTTGGTACTCTAATAGTCTAAAAATAAATTGGTAGAAGACTTAGTACTTGGCTGTATAGTTGCATATACAATGCATAAGCTGTATGTTTGTTATAATTAGTAAATTAATTTGAACAATTGATGTTCTACAATATAATGGTCTAAAGAGGAATATCTGATTTAATATTGTTTAGTGTATTTAGTGTTTAATCATTATTAACTGAATTAAACATATTATATAGTGAAATATTCAATTATTGAGCTGACTAAGATTTAATATTTAATGTTAATGTTAATATTAGTGCAAATTTTTTAAAGCTATCATTATATATAATTATGCTATTAGCTTATGGTACTTCGAAATTAAGTTTGTAATGGAAAATGCAAATCCCTTGTCATCTACTATGATTCCTGATGTTTACATCTTTGATTGTGATAATGAAGCAGAACCATATTGGCAAATAATGGTAGAGTTTCTTCTAATTAATTTCTTAGTTATTATCTGTTAGTAGATTTATAATATTTAATGTAACAGAATAAAAAATTGTCTTCATATTGTTTTTATTTGCTTAAGTCTATATATGATCATTGTAGCGCTTACTCTTTATGCAGAAAAAATTTTCTTGTCTCGAGATAGATTTATGAAATATATCTCTTCCAGAGATATAGTTCTTTCTTATCTTTAAACAAAGAGTACTTTATTAGTCTGCTTCCATTTATTTTCAGTTCAGCACACAATTGCTCAGTAATGTTAACATTAAACAAATTGCAAACTAGTTTCAAGCTAGTAGACGCTTCTTTTCATAATGTTCTAATCAACTCTTAATAAGTGGTCTGATAAAATATTTTATACTTAATTGTTAAAGTATTTTAAGTTAATTTCTTTCTTATCACAATTTTAAAAGATAAGATGCAATATAAATCTGAGATTTAATTTAAAATATATCAAAAAATTAAATTATAGGGAATACATAACAATTTGTATTTATCTGTGAAAAATAATATTATAATGAGTGTTGATCTTTAAAATGTGATGTAAGGAAAAAATTACTATTGTATGAAGTGCATATAACTAAAAGACTAGTGGCTTCTTGAAAAATGGTATTATCATAATGATAAAAATCAATTCTATATCTACCTTTAAGATGGAAGATATACATCTGGATATGGAGTGCTACTGTGATGATTGTTTTGTAT
Source organism: Bombus terrestris (assembly GCF_910591885.1). Lineage (NCBI taxonomy): Eukaryota > Metazoa > Arthropoda > Insecta > Hymenoptera > Apidae > Bombus > Bombus terrestris. The sequence continues at coordinate 7,249,889 of NC_063282.1, read as the reverse complement.
GTAATAATTAACACATGATTAAAATTTGCTGAGTCTCTTTATTAATAATACAATCTTGTTAGACAGGTTTAGGAATGTATCATTGTAATAATTAAGTTTATATAATTTTCAGTCATTGATAGTTGAACTTGTTGAAAAATGTAGAATGACAAATTATTTGATATTCTAATAACTTTTACTACTTTTTTATCACCCAGACATACAATACATTTGTAAAAGTACTATATTTAGTATTCAATTTATATTTCCTTTTTTATGTAGGCAAGTAATGCATGTGTCCTTTTTACATTTTATTGTAATCATCTAGAAATGAATAATAGATCGAGATTGTCTGAAAACTATTCTAAACAAACTCCTGACAAAACTGGATTTTTATCCTGCTTAAAGATGTACTGGGTGAGCAATATTTAACACAATTATTAATAAACATTTTATAAATTTTTGCACTATATAAGTAAAAATTTAATACATTTTTTAGTTTTATTTTGTATATTATTATTAGTTTCTTTTAAATTCATGTGATATTAGGTGAGTACAAAGATAGTAAGATTAAAACAAAAACAATTCAAAAAGAATAATAATCAAATCGGAAAACAAATTTCAATTAATATAAACTTTCATTTAGGCCGAACTGTCGGACGGGTGTAGCAATGATGATGGATGCATGGGTGGAAGCGATTTGGAAGGAGAAGGGAAGCAAGTTTTGGTTGGAATCTGTGCGATGGCAAAAAAATCACAAAGTAAACCAATGAAGGAAATTTTAACAAGATTGGAAGAATTTGAGTACATTAAAATAGTAGTATTTCCTGAAGAAGTTATTTTAAAGGTAATGGCAGTAGAAAATATTTAATGTTTCAATTACAATGTATGAAAATATGTATTTACAGGAGTCTGTAGAAGATTGGCCAATTGTTGATTGTTTAATAAGCTTCCATAGTAAAGGCTTTCCCCTTGATAAAGCTATAAATTATGCTAATCTTAGAAATCCTTTTATCATCAATAATTTGCCCATGCAATATGACATTCAGGTATGTAATTTGTTATAAATATTGTCAAATATTCTGAGTGATGAAACATATTTTTTATATGACACCAATTTAATAGGATCGTAGGAGAGTTTATGCCATCTTAGAGAGTGAAGGTATTGAAATCCCAAGATATGCTGTCCTGGATAGAGACTCGTCTGATCCAAAACGTATGTGATGCTTATCATTTATATTGATCCAATTTTATATTGAAGATTTATAACAGAAAATTCATTTCAGATCATGAACTAGTAGAATCAGAAGATCATGTCGAAGTTAATGGTGTTACATTCAACAAACCGTTTGTGGAAAAACCAGTATCTGCAGAGGATCATAATATTTACATTTATTATCCTACATCTGCAGGTGGAGGCAGTCAAAGATTATTTAGGAAGGTATATAATAAATTCAACAAAAATAATTTTTTTTTATTTGGCATAGTTAAATTTCAATTCATAATATTACAGATTGGAAGTCGTAGTAGTGTATATTCACCAGAATCTCGAGTTCGTAAAACAGGTTCTTACATATACGAAGATTTTATGCCAACCGACGGTACAGACGTTAAGGTTTATACCGTGGGTCCAGATTATGCTCACGCAGAGGCAAGAAAAAGCCCTGCATTGGATGGTAAAGTCGAAAGAGATTCAGAAGGAAAAGAAATTCGCTATCCGGTTATACTAAGTAATGCTGAAAAGTTAATTAGTAGAAAAGTGTGCTTAGCTTTTAAACAAACAGTTTGTGGTTTTGATTTACTTAGGTATATTGAAATTTTAAATATAGTGAGATTAAAAGAAGTAATAATCCATTCTTTATTATACTAATCATGTATAATGTTTTAGGGCAAACGGGCAGTCATTTGTGTGCGACGTAAATGGGTTTAGTTTTGTAAAGAATTCTAACAAATATTATGATGACTGCGCAAAGATTTTGGGAAATATGATTTTAAGAGAATTGGCACCCACTTTACATATACCATGGAGCGTTCCTTTTCAATTGGACGATCCGCCTATTGTGCCTACTACATTTGGAAAAATGTAAATAAATTTTACTTTCTTATTATGCTAATATATTCAGATTATTTTTAGATAACATAGTTATATCAATACTTCTATATTTACTTTAGGATGGAATTACGATGTGTAGTTGCTGTTATAAGGCATGGAGATCGAACGCCAAAACAGAAAATGAAAGTAGAAGTTCGTCACCCGAAGTAAGTGTATTTCTTGAAGGTATATATGAAGAACAATATCTCACATTCTATTCTATACAGATTTTTCGAGATATTCGCAAAATACGACGGCTACAAGCATGGTCATATTAAATTAAAGAGGCCTAAGCAATTGCAAGAAATATTGGATACCGCACGTAGTTTATTGGCTGAAATACAACATCGTGCTGCTGGACCTGAATTGGAAGAAAAACAAGGAAAATTAGAACAATTGAAAAGCGTCTTAGAAATGTGTGTAAACATTGTTTTTTTTATATATAATTTTTTATTTATTTTTATTTAATTACGAATATTAACTTTGACTATATGTAACATATTTTTCAGGTACGGTCATTTCTCAGGGATAAATCGCAAGGTACAAATGAAATATCAACCAAGAGGCCGACCAAGAGGGAGTTCATCAGATGATGGTATCAAAGCATAGAATATTATATCCACGTAATATAGATGTCTATTATTTGTAAATCACATATTTTTATTAGATCGACTTGGAGAACCTTCCCTTGTATTGATATTAAAATGGGGTGGAGAACTAACACCAGCCGGCCGTATTCAGGCAGAGGAGTTAGGAAGAATATTTCGCTGCATGTATCCTGGTGGTCAAGGTAGACACCTTAGTGGTTCGTATCTTATGTTCATACGCTTATCATGCTCACTCTTGAGTTAATTTATACTTTATAATGAGATTTTTTATTTAATAAGTCTCTTATGTTGGCTGAACTCCGGCTGGATCTATCATTTATCTGGACTGCTCAATTGAGCGTATGCATAATACATATATTGCTATTTATCTTGCACAGTACATATACATATGTATGTATATATGTATACATATATACGCATTTCAGACAATTTAACCGAAATAAAACTCGTATGTATGCATTAGGCAGTTGGATATGTTAACATGTAATTTATTTTTCATTTAAAAATAAGAGCGTAAAAGCAAATATTACATTTCAAGCTTATAATTAAACTATCGATGATTTCGTTTTGGTTAAAGGATAGCAAATATCTTATACCTTTACGAAAATCTTTGATTCATGGGTAATTCCAAATATTATTTCAGAGGAAGACTCAGAGATGTTACCAAACCACGGTAACTTTTTATTCTGAATCAATGCTTTTTTGTAGTTCTGTGTCGATGTAGTGTTATAGATGCATAGAAATAGTAATTTAGAAATTCTATCAATATATTCTTGTTAGAAAATTCTTGCTATTTTGCAGATTTTTGTACGAAGATCGTACAAAAATTGTTAAACGTAAAAGAAAATGCTGTTTCTATGCTAATTCAGTGTGTTCCACTTTATTGCGATGAAACGCTTGACAGTTTAAGGATAGTTGCTTTTATTTAGTTTGTGGCCTTAAATGTTTATATGTCCTATTTTTTTTTCCAATAGGTTTCATACATCTTGTCATCCATGCAGTAATGTCTAAAGGACATATACATACACTTATGCACACATACATATATGTTGCAAATTTATATATATTACTCCATTTTTTATTGTAGTTTTAACTACATTTTCACTTTAAGAAAATCAAAGATAAATATTAATATAGAATAATTTTTACAGTATTATTTAAAGGAACACTAACATGAATAATATGTAACATTTCAAAAAAGTCATGTATATACATTTAATTAGACTTTTCTAGATGTAAGTAAATTGATGTACGATCAACGATTTTTGTACCGATCTTTCATGATCTTTTTACCAGAACATAGATCATTCAGTGAAATCTCATATGTACTTTATGTTTATTGAAAATGAAAGATATATTTTGTATTTATTACATTCTGTTCTTCTGAAGTATTTTTATATATATATAGGTGATTATGCTGGTGCACAAGGTTTAGGGTTACTTAGACTTCATTCAACATTTCGACATGACTTAAAGATCTATGCAAGTGATGAAGGAAGAGTTCAAATGACAGCAGCAGCCTTCGCAAAAGGTTTACTCGCATTAGAGGGTGAATTAACGCCAATATTAGTGCAGATGGTGAAGAGTGCTAATACTAATGGTCTATTGGACAACGATTGCGATAGTAGTAAATACCAAAATATGTATGTAAGGCAATTTACAAAAGAATTGTTATAGAATTTTGAGTAAATTCTAACGATATATTTTTATAGGGTAAAAACACGACTTCATGAATTATTACAACAAGACCGAGAATTTACGTGTGAAGACAGAGAACAGATAAATCCTGGTAACGCACTGAGCATTAACGCAGCCATGGATTTTGTTAAAAATCCTGTTCGTTGCTGCCAGCATGTTCATACTTTGATTCAAAAATTAATGGACATTGTTCGTATTAAGAAAGATGATCCTAAAACTAAAGGTACGATGTGATATATAATCTTATTGTGAAATTATATTTATCTATCTAATATATTTAGATGCAATTCTTTATCATGGTGAAACGTGGGAATTAATGGGTCGTCGATGGGGAAAGATTGAGAAGGATTTCTGTACCAAAAATAAGAGGTTCGATATATCGAAAATCCCGGATATTTATGATTGTATAAAGTATGATTTACAACATAACAACCATACGTTACAATTCGAACACGCGGAGGAATTGTACATTTATTCTAAGTATCTGGCAGATATAGTGATACCACAGGTAAGAATTTCAATAAATTTTATCTCTTTAAAAAAATACTTTAATTAAAAAATTTTTGTAGGAATATGGATTAACAGTGCAAGAGAAGCTCACCATAGGCCAAGGTATTTGCACTCCTCTATTAAAAAAGATAAGAGCAGATTTGCAGAGAAATATCGAAGAAACTGGAGAAGAAACAGTTAATAGACTCAATCCGAGGTAAATTAAACATTTATGTGTGTCATATATGAGGTATAATGTGTGCAATATAAGGCAAAATGTAACGAGTAATTGTTATAATTTTAGATACTCCCATGGAGTTTCTAGTCCCGGTCGGCATGTACGCACAAGACTTTACTTTACAAGTGAAAGCCACGTACATTCTTTGTTGACTGTTTTACGTTATGGTGGTTTACTTGATGTATGTATCTACATATTTATTTTACGGAATGTATAACAAATTTTAATGTTTTAATCACACAGGTAATGAAAGATGAACAATGGCGTCGAGCTATGGAGTATGTTAGTATGGTTTCGGAATTAAATTACATGTCTCAAATTGTAGTTATGTTGTACGAAGATCCAACTAAAGATCCTAGCAGCGAAGAACGTTTTCACGTTGAATTGCATTTCAGTCCTGGTGTAAATTGTTGTGTGCAAAAGAATTTACCACCAGGACCAGGTTTTAGACCCCATTCACGCAATGAGAGTAGCCATAATGTAGTAAGTAAATCTTATTAGCTAATACTTCTATTTTACCTATGATCAAAGAAATATTTCGAAATACGAAGCTATACATACTTTATATTTTCAGGGTGAAAGTGGTGGTTCTGCTCAAGATACCATTTCACAATGTAGCACCCGAATAGAGGAAGAAGATGTAGAGATGGGAATTTTGGAAGACGATTTTATGAATCCACCATTGCAATCTGTATGTATAAATGTTTTTAATCAAAAAAGAGTATAAATAAATTAGCATTTTTTATTTAATACTTAGGAAACACCTCCACGAACAATGGAAACAGATACTGTAGATGCAATGATAGATAGTCCAACAACCAGTAGAGGAGTTGATATGATGGACTTACATCCTAACATGATGGATGAACCATTTGATAGTGGCTTTTTGCAGAGTTCTGCGCCCATTCCAATAAGGTACGTAGTATGAAACTTTCAATGAATCTTTTTTTTTATAAATTAACTAACTATCGATGATTTTTTATAAAATATTGTACGACATTTAGTGCTAGAACCGTAGCTGGTCATGAAGCAGCAAGACTTGGTAGTCAATTAGCTGCAAGTCAACGTCAACGACGTGATGCAGAAAGAGGCACAATTGTTGAACCACGTGCTCGCAGTTATGATCATCAAAGACAGGACAAGCCCGAGAAAGGTAAGTAACGTTTAGGTCTTTAATATTATTGTACATGTTTGATATATAATAACAAATCCATAGTAATATTCTCTGATTATGCATGGAAGTGAATTCTAACAAAAAGGTTACACAGGACATTTGTAAATATTAATTTCGTAAACGATAACTTGGCAATATGTTGTTAAAAATACAGTAATGTATTGTAAGAACATTATAAACACTTAATTTCATTAATAACATTTTTCTTCTTGGGTACATATGGTTAATATTAACAGTCAGATTTTATCAGAAAGGCTGGTGTTTTTCGTGTCTTTTTTTATAGCTGCGGACAAGCTGCAGTATCAGAGCTTGGACGCGGTCAACAAAGAAGGTATGTTAGTTCCTACAATAACGTCAGCAGGTTATAATGCATTGTCTTATCATAGGTGATCATTACAGGATTTCCATAGCATCTAAACTTTCAATATATTGTATTACCCTGATACAATCAGGATTTACAATTTTTTCTTTTCTTTTTTTATTTAGTTATCTTCATAGAAACGTTAACTATTTAGTTGACCGTTCAAATTATTCTTCGCTTTTGAGATAGTAATTTTTGTAGCTGCTGATCACTGTGATTTGCATTTTTTAATTCTTTCATAAAATATAAAGCATCCTTTATATTTCTTGGTATTGCAATACTTCTATAGAAAGCATTGTCTTATAGTTACTACCAATAGTAAACACGCATAATTTTCCGTAGATAGTCTTCAGTATCATGTCTAATCCTTAATGTTGCATTATTTTCTGTGATATTACATGTACCATCTTCTTTTGTATTATATTCAGTTTTGTATGCAATAGAGCCTACAAGCGAAGTTTACTTTTTGTTATAAGTATTGTAACACTGTAAATTTCTTACCAAAGATTAAATTTTGATACCTCAATGGACAAATAGATATTGGATAGATATCCAATTAAAACCACATTGTACAAATGAGAGCTTAGCTAATGGAATTTAACAAACGGACACGATGTTAGATGGAAATAGGAAAATTCAGTTGAAATAACTCTTTGCTCTGCGATAGTTGTGCGCGTGGAAGCCAACTAATTTTTATGGACGACTGCTTGGGTTACATATTAACAAATGGTGTAACTTATTCAGTCGTCATCCTAATTCCTTCATTCCTAAATCATTGTTCCATTAAGATTCACAATTAACTAGTGCTTAGTTATTTTCTAAAATCATACTGCAGCCGTTTCATTCATATCCATTAATATGTGATTACATTACATTTTTGTTCTCCATCATTCACTTTTATGCTTTGTTTACTATTCATATTGCATTTTTAGAAATATAATTTTTATATGAATGAATATGGATCACATGTATGTAATACTTTCATACCAACATACAAATTAAAAAAAGAGAAATTTTTGATTTGGTATTAGTTTCTGTTTTACAAAGATAATTAAATATTTGTATTTCTTAGTAGGATGATTTTCATTATTTTTTTTCTTTCTTTTGTCACCATTGATGTTAGAAATTCTAAGCACATACAAGCAAATAAAATTCAATTTTCATATTTCTATTTAAACAAATCAATTTCTAATAAAAATTAAAAATTCCATAATTATCAGTTGCATGTTTGAATAGTGTATGAAATACAACAACTACTATTAAATTTTTTACAATCTTTGATCGTTGTTATTGCATAAAACCATATACATATTAGCTAACTGTCAATAAAATGTTGATAAACTCAAATTGTTGTTTGGTTGGCTTACTGGTTGCATGGCTATCGTGTGCCATGGATGTATAACATTAACTAAATTTGTGCCTTCTAAACACAAGTAAATTGAAGTATATGTTGTTTTTTTCCTGTGTATTTGAGTTATTTTATTCCTTCATTGGTAACGTCGTCTTCAACGAAATCCAATTGCATTAGCATCTCTGATTCTAAGTCCATAGGCTATTACAATGTGAACTATTTATAAGTTTCTCATATTTCATTATTATCTTTAAAGTACTTATTTAAAAATTGTTGTTTGAATACATAATTTTTGCAAGTCAAGTATCAATCCTTTTATTATACAGTGACGATAAAACGACTTCGACAAGTTTTAATTTCAAGCATCGACGACGTGACCAAAGGTTCTTGCCAATGTTACTTTGATTTTTTCGGTGATGGGTTTATTTAATCGTCTATTTCTTTTCTTTTCTTTCCCTCCTTTGTACCCTGATCCCACTATTACATCGTTATCATACGTTCATTTTAACTGCACCATTCTCTCTTCTGAATCGTTCACGAAATTACGCATGCAACACCCTACACAGAGAAGCATGTAACAGAGCAACGTTACTTAGAGAGATCTGGCCAGGTTTTGTTGAACGTGCCAACGGAAAAATTCAGTCTGCCACACTCCTTTAGTTCACCGGAGTTTCCAGTTCCTTCGATAAAAACCTCCACTTTGAGATCGACACCCTTGGTGACTTTGCACACATCTCCTCTAATCTCACCGAACAGCCGGAGCTCTGATGTGACGGATATCGTGTTACCAATCCCCACGATTCGTTCTTCGTTTTTCAATATCGATCTCGAACAGTCTTACGATTTCAATCCACCTACTCAGAGTAAGAAATACGGACGTTCTCATTCAGAGACGATTCTTCCTGGGATTGAGCGTAGCGGTGAGTTGATCGATTCCTCGAAACCGCCACCAAGCAATCCGTGGTTAAAGCGATCCCTTTTTTCGTTATCCTTGCACGAAAGAACCCCAAAGACAGTGACATCCGCGGGACGGATCAAACTAGACAAATGTTCTCGTTCATTGTCACCTTACGTACCTAAATGTCTTTGTTATAATTGTAATGTCTCGGAACTGATTCTGAGAAGCAGAGATCTACCGCCTGTCGAGCGTTTCAACTTTGATATCTACTTTGCACGCTCGCTCTCACATAAGTTTTTCAATTGTTCCTGTTACTCGAGCCTCCAGGATGTACCCAGTCGTTTCCCTCGTAGTGTTTCTTTCAATGATAGCTATGGGTGTCACAGAGGAATCACCGGACTAGATCATCCTGATTTACCCTTTGTATATCTAAAGAATAGGCCTCTTGTGTTTCCTGAGAGACAGAGTGCTGCTCCTTATTTAGAGTCAAAGGTCGATCATTGTGTCATACATAAATATCAGTCAAGGGGTCACGATCGCAGTGAATGGATGCTGTTTAAGGAAAAAGAAAAGTGGAGGTTTGATAAGAATATAATGAGACGAAAATTGAATAGTGATAGTGTAATTGGGAATACACGTGTACCGTTCCGGAAGTTATCCTGTCCCAATGTGAGACCTGGTGACTTTTCTTGTGTTGATTCCGTTTGTTCAGACGAAAATGGTGAAGTTACCGATTGTTCAAAAATGTACAGATGCTGGTCTTGTCCCAATGTGAATTTCCAGTGGCACGATAGCCTGGTACATATACCAAATCATAGTAGTATGCTTTATCATATGTCCCCTGCGCACGATAATGATGTTCACGACGATCACGAGATTCCTCGCAAGTATTACTATCGCTCCAAGAGTCCACGTGAACCGTTCTCCCGACTCCAGCCTCAACGATCCTTCTCATCTCCAGACACACGACCTTCGATCATTCAACCTGACCCTACCTGCACAGCAAGGCGCCACCGTCACAGTATCTCCGGACAGATGAGTTATTTCAAGCTGTTGGGCTACAACGTCAACAAAAAATTGACTGGATCAGCAAACAGTTTGTTCAGCACAGCTGTTATCAGTGGATCCTCCAGTGCGCCAAATCTCAAGGATATGGTACCACCTCATGCCTCTGCTGTTGCTGGTGAGCCTCAATTTCTTTTCTTCTTCTTCATTATTGCCTTTTGCCATAAAATGTGTCTTAGGTTTTTACTTCTTTTGGCATTTACCGTTAGCATATATAACAGTATTTTTATTCGTGGAACTAATTCAATTTTGTGCTCATTAGCAATAGAAGGTTTTGGTGGTGTACCGCCAATAAGACCTTTAGAAACTCTTCACAATGCATTGTCATTACGTCAATTGGATTCCTTTTTGGAAATGATGACCAGTGCGCCTCTGTTTCGAACACCCGCCTCTTCGCCTCCAAAGTATCCTTCACCTGGTGGATCAACCCACGAATCGGTTAACCAAAATATCAATATTGGAGGAGTCAGTCGCGAGTACCACTCTTCCGACCTGGAAGCTGTCAGGTACCGTAAGAAATTAAGTAAACCATCCTTGTGAGTATTGAGTTTTTTCTTTTTTTTTTCTCATATATCAAAGTGTTTTTACTAAGGAAAGTTGCACTGACTTCTCTGGTACTTTGTTTCTCGTTCTTTCTAATTGCGATGATTGCATACTTTTTATTAGAGATGCAGACATTGATTCTCTTCTTAGGTACATCACGCCAACGCCCATACAGTATAAACCTTCGAACGATGGAGAATCTTGTGATATAAGAAATCAATTGTCACCAACCAGCCCTAATAGTGAGTGTCGCTTATTCATATTATTATTTTAATTTTGTTCTTTAATAATGAATTAACGTGTAATTTAGGTACTGGATGGAGCAGTGAACCACAATCATTTCTCTCTTCTGAACCTTCATCTCCTGCACCGACTTCAACAGGAGAATGCAGTATGTCTATAAGCTTAATCAGCAATGACGGGTAATTAATATTTAATATGAAAAAGATTGTATTATATTTAAGAATTATATTCTTTTGTTTTTTATAGTGCTCAATCGTTTAATGTGGGTCCTAAATTTTCTACAACTCCCTGCTTGGATGTGGATTTTAACGAATTTTGTATAAATATCGATCAAGAGCATAGAGAAGGTCGTGGTAGTGTATCATATACAGATTATTATAGCAATGAAGATGGTCAAATACGAAACTGTAGTTTCGGAGCAGGCTTCAATTCTAATTTACAAAAGATCATGCGTACTGATGATCTTCCGGTTGATAATATGGATGATGATGAGGACCATACTATAACTTTAAAACAAACTGAAGAGCAGAAAAAGCAAGATGTGAAACAAATATTTGAACAGAAGGAATATCCAAGCACAAAATCTAGTAGTAGCTATAAGAAAATTGGAAGGTAAATTTTTATTTTAAAATTAAAAAACAATTAATGAAGTTGGTTATTCTATTTTACTATCTCTTCTACAATAGATTCCTTGTTGAAAGCAAGGAAATATCAGACGAAGACGTCAGGATTAAAGAAGCAGATAATATAGACAAGTCAAAATCACCTGCTTCTATGAAAACTGAATCTTTTAATATAGAAAAAACACAAAAAAGCAAAGATGGTATTGATGTTATGCAAGAGCAACAGAAGAAGAAAAATTTTTTTCGATCTCAGAGTGTTTCTATGCCAAAAACTCCTACACAGAAGCAAGAATCAAATTACAGCTACAAATGTACTTCAAAGATAAGCTCTCTTTCAAATATGTCAGATAAAGATTTGGAGAATTGGAAGCAGAGCATGATGGAATCAAAAGATCCTTGCACCATAGAAATGAAGGCAGAGGAGCCAATTCTGACTGTAGCAAGTAGCATGACAGGTAATTCTAGCGTGACAATAGGTTTTAATGTTCAAGATGAAAAAAAAGAACCTGATCTTTAAGAGTATTACTTTTTCAAAGATTACCAGAGTTATTTTATTTATTAAGTCCATTTCCTTAATATAACGAATAAGATACTGCATATAAAATTGTTGAAACGTTTATTGTTATGAACAAATCAAAATTTGTATTGCATGAGTTAAATACGGGATACATTGATAAAATTTTATGAAAAGAAAATTTTTTGCATTTTGTTTTCTGGCACAAAATTGTATACATTTTTTGGTATTCTATTTTTTTACATTCGTTAAGATTGTTATGAATATTTAAGGCATGCATAACATGATAAAGGTGCAAAAATTAAGAAATTTTTCCAATATGTGAACATACTGGAGTATTATTTTAAAAAGACGAGTTAAGAATTGCTTATTAAGAGGAAATATTATTAAAGTCAAAGCAACGTTAATAGCATTTCTCTATGTTAATAATGTACTTATCAGATTGTATGTATATTAAATTATTTTTGAATTGACGCTTGTATGTAATGGTATAATAGTATTTTTGTAGATAATATATGTCCAATGTTAATAATGTGTTAGATTATAAGGCAAAATGAATTTGAGTCAAGAAGAGAAAAGCATTAGGAATTTGCCTCAAGAAAATATTTGGCATATACAAATTACGAGATTTTTAATAATCGAATATGAAACATATGTAGATCTTCTATGACTCAACAAGTTCAAAATATACCTCATTTGCTAAACTCAATACATGAGAGGAAAAAGGTTTAAAATTTCCTTTCATATTAAATGGTATTATTCTTCTTTGATCTTATAAACATAGTATTACTAATACAAATAACACATGACATGTACTTCTCATGAAATTGTTTCTTTAGACCCAAGAGCAAATACCTTATATATTTATTCAAAAGTACCACTATTAGACTTCAATATTAATTTTTGTTTTATTTTACGGGGATGTAATATAAAATTATTACCAGAAAATTTCTATGAATATACAAATGCTATGAATTATCAAACATTAACTCAAATTACAATAATTAAACAATAATTTCTCTATAACAAAATATGCTCATTTCAAGAATTGATGTAAATGCCTTACAGATTAATCTGATAGTGGATATATGCTACCTTTCTTATAAGTGGTTTTAGAATGTTTCTTATTAAAAAGCTATACAAGCTAAAGTTATATAAATATAAATGTGGTTTTATATCAATTCCAAATGTGCAAGGTGCTATTTTCAATCAATCTTATTATGTTCCTAACTGATTTTATAGTTCTAACATTAGCAATAAAACCATCACACATATGGCTATAGAGGATGTACTCGTTTAACTTTATCACATAAACTATTTATTTCATTTTGGAAAGATTAGGAATTTATTCTTTATTTCTTTTTTCAATTTTTTCTGCCTTTGCGTAGATAATATTTCTAATTTACCAATAAATGAATTAATTTCAAAATCTTTTAGGAAGAATGTATGAAATCATGTTTAATATCCTTGTAACAATATTATTTATAGTGATAAAGTTAAAAGGCTTATACTTCGTGATTCTTGCAAATATAAATTAGCTGATTTTTGTAGATGTGATTCATTTTATGACATTTTAGAAACCATATTGTGCAAAATGTACTTTAGTGAAGAAACGTTTCTATATATATAAATATGTTTTAGTAGATAGATACAGTTACAGAATTAAGCATTCACTAATTTGTAGAGAATTTGGAAGGTGTTGTAAAGAAATAGTTGTGGTAGGATATTTTAAGTACCTTTTGCTTAACATATATAATTTTCTTTCGATATATACAAAATTTTGTTCTAAAGTAAAGCATTCATTATTGTACAAAAAAAAAAGTTAATGTTAAATATTTTATCCTGAGGTCTCTATCATCGGTACCAGTGCAATGATACAATTATTAGTGACATATTCATTGACACCATCATAGTTGTAAAAAAAGAAATGTAAAACATAAATGTATATGTAAGAAATGACAGATTACAATAAAAAATGTTAAAAATGGAATTTATCTAATTTTATTAAGAATGTTATCAGATTTTGTCTCCTTATCAATAAATGTTAATATACATAATATTATTCGTGATAATGATTTATCATTATTTACAGTGATAAAGTATTTAACCTTACATGAAATTAATAATCTATTTCATCTACGAAAATTTAATCATTTAATTGATTGAAAATTTTTACTTATGTGTGTATGTATTCAATTCTGTGACATAAATATCAAAAACTAAATAAGTTAGCAAATTTTTATTACAATTTAACGTGTTTTCTTATTTTCTTATTCATCGAAAAAATGTTAAATGTTGAATAGAAATATATATTTTCGAAATTCCATATAGATAAGAAGAATGCGTTGTTGTTTAAATCGGTGATTATCTCTGTAAATGAATGAATAGTAAATATAGTTTAACAATTTTTTGCTATACATATAACTATTACTAATTTATTTAAACAAATAATGCGAAACATAGATTTATCTCAACTTTTCTTTTTATCGAACAAGACGCTTTTATCTAAAAGCACACGATTGAAAGAAATTTGAAATTAAAAAGTAAAAGATCAAATATGATTGACTGAAAAAAGGTTGGATAATCGTGATTTGTTTCGAATTATTAATAAATAAATTAATAAAGTAATAAAATGTATTTATGTCCCAATTTTTGCAAATGTATATATAAAAGAAAAATACACTTCAATGTGAGAAATCTATATTATATTTTTGGCGAAATAGCAGAGATACTTTCAACTTATATACATCTTTTCCCGAGAAAATGACAAATTTTAATTGGATAACATGAAAAATAGATCTATTACCTTTTTAAACATGTACCTTTTCATATTGCACGATATACGAGAAAGATTGTACGAACAAATTTATTTTTGATTACGATAACAATAATGTGATTTAACCACGACCGAAACATTAATTAAAGAAAAATTCAAAGATGATTGTACGCGGAGTTACTCAAGGATTATGATTGGACAAAGAAGAGATCACGTGACATACAAATATTTTTAAGAATTCAAAAAAATGGGTCTTTTACTTTAACTATATAACTTGATATTATAATTTAATATAATGTTTTGTGTATAAAAAATTATATATTCTTATAACAAAATTAGTTTATCTCTTTATTTTAACTTTTTATATTGTGTACATCTTCTCGACATTTCTCTAAAGATTTTTTAAGAATTTTTCCAAGATTTCTATAAATGTGATATTAAACTACTCGTATATTTATCTTATTATTTCTTGAAGTCAATCATCGAATTTATTTATAATTTATATATATCCAAATAAAATGCAATATGATATAATGCCTGCGTAATGTTGTAACACTACATATTGCAGTATTTTGCTGCAAATTGATAGCTTTCTATATTAAATTAGTCATGTATTTATCTTAATATTTCTTGAAATTAATTGTTCGCATTTGTTTATAATTTCATACATATCTAAATAAAATACTACAGCATAGAATGCTGCAGTATTTTAATGAAAATTCATATCTATTTACTGATATTTTTATTTCGTAACTACATTTCCATTGAAAATCTAAGTCCTATCATATCACAAAGAAACAGATTTTGTTCGAATGTTTTCCTATTTTAGTGAAACCCTGTGATAAATTCGTATTAGGTATATGGCGACGTGCTATTCAAGAAGATGGAAATCTCTGTAACGAAATCACGTAATTGCTGTCAATGGCGTGACCCTGTTGCGGAAGGCGCATCCATTGTTCGAATCGCATCAGAATTAGATCACAAACGAACACGTGCACCATGAGGGGATGAACCCAAATCTGATTTTTGACACCCTTTACGTCATCTCACATATATGTCAGTTATTTTTTTATAAAATCAGAACATACGAGAAGTTAGGATGATTTACTGTCTTCATATTATAAATTATATTATAAATAATAATCTAAAAACATTAAAAATTGTTGAAAAACATAGGAAAACGTCAATTTATTAGAATTCTTGTAATAATGTAATTATTATTCGATTATTTGAATTATTTAAGTGTATTCAAAAAATAATATTACATTTGTCTAAATTAAATTAGATTAAATAGAAAATTAATATTTTCAATATGAAAAATAATCATTTATAGCATTTAACTGTTTCATACTTACTAGGACTCATCAAAAATGAAAATATAAAAAAATAAAGCTTTTAGAATACGTAACTGACTAATCTGTTTTAATGGTTTCTGTTAAATTAACTGATTTTATCCCGATACGTGTTTACGGTGGGTAAATTGCCTTTCATTTTGCATTATATCGAATATCCTTCATTCTAGGAAAGCTTCGAAATTCAGTTATGAAGCATTTCAGCGCCGACGCTCAGAGCATCGATCCAAAGCGTCAGCTTGCAGTTATGGATATAGTGCATATTACCAGACTCGAATTAAAGATCCACCGACACAGTTAATGGATACAAACCTATAAGATATATATCATATGTTAGATAAATTAATACGTTTCTCGTTCTCGCATTTTATCGCATTTATTATAAGACATTCTTAAGTAGCATACTTACTGCATGTACAAATACAAAATAAAATTTAAAAATGCATATTTCATATCGTCTTTAGTTGATATAATTTTTATAAAATTCCTTTCCTTTTTAGCGTATTATGAAATAATTTCTTTTATATTTTTCATCGTTCAAGTTCTAAGAAATGTTTTTCGTATCTTATTATTTTTTTATTATTCTGGAAAAATTTTAAAAATGTATAAAAGGGGGCTAGAAGATGAATAAATATGCTTGATAATAATTCTCAAATTCTCGAAAAAAAAAGAAGTAAAGAACGCGACTAAATTATTTTTCTAAAATGCAAACAATAACAAAGTGACAGTAAGAGAATAAAAAGAAGAGAGAATGATCTTAATAAGTCTGCTTGCTCGTAGCTTAATATTAATAACTTTATGCACCCTCGAACTCTCAAAGCAAACACAATGCGATTTGACACGCAGATAGCACACTGGATGTTTATACGCGTCCAAAGGGAGAACTTAGTGTCAAGTGAATCGGTTAATATCTATTTAATTAATTTGGGGGAACACACCCTCGGTTTAACAATATGTTACCCTTCTGAGGAGACTTTGTCACGGTCTTTTGAGTGATCCTGTTACGACCTCAATATGTGGAGCAATTTGTCTCGAAATGATCGTAAAGAAATCGTAATATCCTAACTTGCAGAAAATTGTGTCTTTCATGATTTTAAAACAAATCTAGTCACTAATCATCAGTGGATGAATTGTATTTTAATTTAAATTTTGTTACATATATAGTAAAGTAATCTTACTTGTCCAGATGAAAAATAAAGGGTTTTCATACTACTACTAAAGAAAAACATCACAATAGTATAATATTTGGTAGTACATAATATTTTAGCATCGATTTTCATACTTTGATTGTGCTTAATACGTTGACAGAAGAACTCTGCCAGATGATTACACTCCATTTAGCACACGTGCAATGCTATGATTCCTGAAGGGAGATAAAAGAAAATTTGTTAATCGTTCTTTAAAATATACAATCCTATTCGCTTTTTCAAAATTAATAAGTTTGCGTGCCATAATAGAAAGTGACAGACAATATCAAGAAGTTCATTGTGAAAATCAATAAAATGATAAGTTCGTTCAACAAATATCGAGTTTGAATTCAAAAATACTTGAACAATAATAAATTGTTAAATAATTTTTCCTTCATTTCATCATTTCTTATCAATATCTACTTCATGAAGTGTTGAATGTAGACAAAACTTTTGCAATTACAAAGAGAAGAAGTAAATTAAAAGAAATGAAAGAAATGTAGACATTTAAAAAAAGCTTCCAACAAATAGTTTGTCCATCTTTAACATACCAGGGTCGATAATTCCAATACTGTTCAACCCTCAACTCCTACGAAACAAGGCAAACCATGAGGATTGTCCGTAAGCTCCACCCTTCACAACCACCTGTCCAACGATCGTGTTTCACTCAAGTTGGTTAAGGGTGAGATTCTCCAATTGGAACAGGGATGACGACGCAAGCGTCCGAGAATAGTGAATAACAGTGGTTCCAGAGGGTTGCTTTGAAAAAGGGGCGGGCTCGAGATGTACCAAGCTCCAGGAGTTCGATTCCCTGGATGAGGGTATCAGTGGAATCCTCAGATTGAAGGTGACACTCAGACCGCAACAAACGCTTTATTTGACTCGTGTACCGACATTCTTTTTCATTATTTTTTTTTTTAATTGAAATACGAGAGTGGTACTTCCTGAACTCGTTTGCTCCTGGATAGAACCCGGGATATGAGCTACACCGAACCGTTGTGGGAGATCAATGGAAATCAAGCACCAGTGAGTATAGATAATTAAAAGTGAATCCCTTAATTACGAAGATATATAGTATAGAAATAAGACCAATAAATTAGTATTATTGTAACACATCTTTTACTACAATATTGTTCAGAATGCTACTTATTTACTGATTAAATAAAATTATTACATTGTGATAATCCATAGAACATGAATGAGAAGTTTGATTAACAATTTTTTAATATTTCTTTCAACATTTAATACTATAATATATAATATTAATATTTAATTTTTCATTTGTGTTTGTATAATAATGAAAGATAATAATTAGCACGAATGATGATATTTCTTTTGCATTAATAAGAAATAGCGTGCATATAAAAGTAAACGCAAGTAAATGAAATAGGTGATTACAGCGGATATGTCGCAGTACGTCAGCGGCGAACTCGGAAGCTACCCGATGTGGGACAGTTCTGTCTTATACCAAGCACCACCTCCTTCGCACTCTCATGTAAACGAACACGGATTATATAGACAACCCTGTGCATTATTACATCAAAGGTAATTATCTCTATGTGCTATAGCAATAGCTAAATTTCTTGTCACGATTCTGGTTTACGCAGCAATAAATCGAAGAAATAATTCTAAACATTGAAGATTTCAAATCTTGAAAGAAATGAGAATTATTTACAACGACGTTTTATTAATTATTTATCAATGAATAAAATAATTTCAGTCGTTACACGCCTAATGGTAGATCTCCGAATCTCCCATCGTCCACCACAAAGAAACCAAGGCGTCGCGTGGCGACTGTTTCGCAAAGAAGAGCAGCAAACATCCGTGAGAGGCGCAGAATGTTCAATTTAAACGAAGCTTTCGACAAGTTACGCAGAAAAGTGAGTTGTATATGCATAGATTTTTGTTCTATTCTTGAGTCTCATAACAATATTGCTAACTTCTATAAGAATGATTATCTTTTGCTATTATTGTATTATACGTATGTATAATTTTGTACAATTAATTTTTATACTAGTTATTAGCGAATGTTTATCCAAGTATATACTTTAATGAGGACAACTAAAGGAATTCAGGGAATATTATAATAAATATTTCACTTTGAACATTTTTTATACTTTTGCGTATTATGTGCATTCTGTGCAATTTTACATTTCTCATAAATCTATAGATATCTGCATTCTATTGATATACCAATGTTGCTTAAAATTATTTTACGACTTTTATCCCTCAGGTGCCAACTTTTGCTTACGAAAAACGACTCTCGAGGATTGAGACTTTGCGCTTGGCCATCACTTACATTGCATTTATGGGAGAGCTGCTTGGAATTGAACCGAGTAGCCCAAAGCCAGAATACATCCCGAGGGAATACTACTTGCCAAATTAAGCCTGTAAAACGTAAACATTCACATGAAAACCTAAAACAGAAGAATTTGATCAAAAATCAATTTTTTATACGTAAATCGTTTTACAATTTCAGCAGTCTGGTATTTTTAGAAATGAAATTACCATAACTTGTGATATGCGTAAGAAAACATGGTAAACGGTTGGTTACATATTAAAAAGTTCAATTTGGTCTATTTCAAATGGATATATTTCCTGGAAAATATTGAATTAACAAAATTGCATATGTATGTACATGCGGTTGAATGATAACTTTGGTTACTGGTAAGAAAACAATATGATGACAACCTTAACAAATCTGGCATTGACCTCCGCTCATTCGAATCCTCTCTTTAATATTTTAATAGATACTCGATTTTTTTAACTCACGATACATGTTTCAAAATACATACAGAAATCAAAGTATATTATTAGATGGCAGATTTTTTATGCATTTATGGGAAATTTGCACCGAAGTGCACAAAATGCATATAATACGCGAAGATATGTATATAAAATACCCACAGTATAGTATTCGCTATAATATTTAGTATATAAAACAATTTTCTACCTAGGTTACATTTTTTTAATTATTTCCACAAAAATATGAATTTACATAAATATTCGCAGTCTATAGATTATCATCTAATTTCTTTATTTTCGAAAAATCATAAAGAAAATTTTTTAATCAAACGTATCGCAAATTTGATTCTGTAAGGATATTTAATAAAATAATTACATAAATTGGAATAACTTACACATACTCGAATATTTCCAAAAATTGTCAACAAATATTTTAAGTTTATTGATAAGTAAATCGTCGAAATAATATAATCATTCATATGAACAAAACTATCGAGTGCAAAATACATCTAAGAACGTAATGTCGTATATGTTTGAAATTAAGTAAGATTAATGCATCCACATATACGTATAAGTGTTACAATTCAAGTGTTAAGTAAATTACAGTAAGCGTAGTTAAGAACCCACTCGAAAAAACATTAACTAACACTTAATGTTTATGTGATTTTACGAAATAAGATAAAAATCCGTGTCTTCCATAATTTATGTAAATCTGCTTATTACATATTATCATTATATTTAAATATAAGATGTACAAATACTATCACAGTATGTATCTTTCGTTAGTACACCATTTTATCTGTTTTAAAAGATTGAAGAAATTTCTTTGTATAAAATTTTAACTTGACTGCATTCTTTGAATTATTTTTTACTGAATTGTATTCCTCTATCACTAGAAAATTTCTTAAGTTTGAGAAAAATAAGAAAGAATCATTACTGATATAATAATGATAATAATAACATAATACCATGATAGTAATAATGATAACAATGACATAGTAACATAATAGTAACAACATACTAAAAATTTCTTAAAACATTATAAGCCCTATATTCGATTAAAACGCAAACACAATTGAAATATAAAGAATCAAAGGATCGCAGTAAGGTTAAATGCGGTTTTTTCGAAACTATACTTTTTAATCTGATACTCAGTAATGTTCGAGAATAATCATTAGATAAATTTCAAATTTTTACACATTATTTCTTATAAAATTATTTATAAAGTAGCATATGATTCTTATGATATTTTAATTTGTTAAATCTTTGTAAGCCTGATTATTTAAAAATTGATTCCTTTTAATAATAAATGTTTTCGTTAAAAAACCATCATTTCCTTATTTTTTTAAATAATTTATTTCTGAAAACTGATTAATCGATCTCAAACAGCGATTCGAGAATGTGCCCGAAGTTGGTACTTCCGAAGCAATCTTCAAATCAGTGAATAAAGTGCCGGTTCCAAAAAAATTAGATACAAATGTCACTTGTATTGTGCAGACCGATTTTTGGAATAATTACGCTCTTTTGTTTCGCTAGAGGTGTTCCTGCTACTACTTATAGAAACATGAGCGATCTCGCTGGAGTTCATTCCATTGCATACGTAACAGTTCCAACACAAGAAGTCGCTAAAAAATTGTCGCAGTAAGGATCGATATAACCTATTGAAAATTAATTCTCTAGAGAACAAAAATGATTACTTTAATTAATCTATACTTAATTTACAGTGGCTTGGTGAAGAATAAATTAGCCGCTTGCGTTAATATTATACCAGGGCTTACATCGGTGTAAGTATAATGTATGTACTATTTATTATGCATACAGGCTAAAATATTTTAATTTCATTTAGAAATATTATTTATATATTACAGATATGAATGGAAAAATGAAATTAATGAAGACAATGAACTTCTACTGGTAAGAAGCAAAAAAGTAATATTAGTAGGTTAAAGTTATTGATACACACTTTATATACTTTATTTTAGATGATAAAAACTAGGACTGATACTGTAAACGCCCTAACAAAGTATATAATGTAAGTACATATTTTGATATTTTTGAATTATTATATACATACGATTAAAATTAATTTTGAACTGGCTTTGAACAGGGAAAACCATCCATATGAAGTTTGTGAAGTAATCTCATTACCTGTAAGTATTGTTTAATTATGTTTTAACATAGGATATATACTCTAATATAATGCAGATGAAAGTTGAACAATGTTTTATTATAGATTCAAAATGGAAGTCACAAATATCTCCAATGGATAAGCGAGATAGTTCCACCTATCAATCAAAGAGAGCAATAAAATAACTTTTCTTCTATATTCATATTTAAAAGGATTCTAATGTCACATATTATAATAAAAACATTTATTTACCTTGTTATAAAATAACATGAATTGTTTTATAAATTTTTCACTACCGTGAAAAGTTATGTTATGCTAATTAGAAAAAACAATACAATTAACAAAAATGCAAACTAGAACCATTACAATCGATATAAATTTGAACACATCGATAAACGCGTATACATTTACAAATAAATGATCAAACATTTATAGTGTATAGTCAATTGTATAAATCTTATACTACATACAAATATAAAACTCGAAATTGTATAAATCAAAAATCAATATAAAAATAAGTACTACAATAACTATGTATATTTTCATTTCTTGTGCGTTTCTCTCTTTCTGAAAGAAAATTCATTCTTTTTATTATCTTATTAGTATTGTCAGTCAATTTATTAATGCAAATATTGTAATAATAAAATTAATTGTTATATTTATTAATGTAAATATTGTAATAATAAAATTAATTGTTATTGTAGTGGATCATGGCAACAAATTTTGTATACTAACAAAAATTTTTTATACTATCAGAATGTGTTATTCACCCTATAAGTATGTATTATAACAAAATCACTAATACATTTTATTCGTGAATCATAAATTGTATCTAAAAATATTATTTAATGGAGTCTAGATATGTGTGTGAATTCGTATTTGAGATATAAGTATTATTTTACTAAAAATTAATGTTATCTGCCACCTTCATATCCTGGATAAAGCGATAACAGAGCAGATGATAAACATTGATTAACTTCCATTTTATAATTTTTGTCTAATAAATGACGACATGACGGGCAATATTGGACACCCGATGAAAAAGTACGTTTTAAACAATTAAGGCAAATATTATGTGTGCACGGAATCGTGACAGGATTATAAACAAGTTCCAAACAACAGGGACATGTGAATCTGCAATTTAAAAATTATAAAAATTTGAAAATATAACAAATATATTTACTAAAAATTTGATGAGTAACATACCTTTCTGAAACTTGTTGTAAAAATGCAGCTTTACCATCTGATAAAGCCTTACGACATTCATCCCACAATTTTGTATTTGCTTGATCTTTTTCAATATGTTTCACTATTTCACTTTCTAATTCGTAACTCTCAAGTTTCCTTTTCTTCTTTGGTGGTTCTTTTTTCGAAGAGGTAGAATTTTCTTCTTCCATTAGTATATTTCGCTTTTTATTTGTCCTAGTTTTATTTATTTTATTTTTTGCCATTGCTTCCAAGTATCCATCTGGATACATTGGTTTTAAACCAAGAGCCTCTATACGCGCTTTACCCTCTTCAGTCCATGGTGCAGCTGCTAGATCATCTCTTCTTAATAAATATCTCCATACGCGAAATCCGCTTTTGCCTGTATCTGGATAATACTTTACTACCTTATATATACCATCATATCTAAAATAAAAATATTTTTGTAAAAACTAAATATTAGAACATATAAAAATAACAATAATGATTATTATTATACCTGTTGCCCTCTTCTGGTGCATATTTGCTATGTTTAGCGAGTTTGAAATTTCTGACAACTCTTACAGGTATACCACCTCTCCAATCTTCAGCTGTAGCGCCGGCTGTCGCATTAAGCTTTGCATTGCAATTTAGAGCCAATGCTTTATTCATTCGAGTCAACATCTGATCGCAACTTTGTTCAGCTGTTCTTTTATTTCCTTTATAAATATAACACATTAATTGAGTCATAACAAATTTATTTATAATTAAATATTCTACCTGATAGGTCCCTGCCTCCAGAGCCGGTATAAATAAACTCATCACCATTATCAATATCATCCTCGTAACCTCCAGATAATACAATAGAATATGCGCAATCTGTTTCTCTCCCATGAATTCCAGCTATATGTGGTCTATGCACTCCAACTTCAGACACCTATCATTTACATATCTTTGATTTACTTATATATGCAAGAGTTATTAAAATTAAAGATTATTTAAAAATTTCAATTACCTGTACTCTGTACATCCAACACATTCCAACTTCTACTCCTGGAATAGGTCCACGATGATTAGGTGGAACTATACTGCACTCTTTCGTCCTTCCAACACATGCCATTCCTTTACCCCAATCTCTCTTACTACTATTATTTTCATTCGTTTTTTTTTTCGTTTGTTTAAGTTTATCACCTGCCTTTAAAAAATAATGATTTATAAATTTTATAAATATTATAAAATAAAGTATTATTAAATGGTAATTAACCTTCACAATTTCATTTTCGTCATTTTTACATTCTGGGCAATACCAGTAATCTTCTTCAGGTATAGATGTTAATGGAGGATTCAAACAGCTTAAATGATATGCAGAGTTACACTCATCGCATAAGAGAAGATTGTGTTCATCTTCTTTCCCAGCACAGACTCTACAACCACATTCTCTGCATTCCTTGTTAGGATTGTCCAAACATGCATCACAATAAGCTTGTACACGTCTTCGTTTACCACTACTGACCATATGTTGTTCATCTTCAGGACTTCTATCTTTAAGAAATTTTGGTTCTTCTATGGCAAAAATCTCTCCTTTAGGATTCACTTTCCGATTCTCAAGTGGTTGATCCCTATTTAAATAGATACACATATTTTAATCATACATTATACCAACTTAAACTGAATATTTGAATTATACAATACTTACTTTCCAATATGCAATATCCCAATAAGTTCTTGTACCCTCTTCTTTTTATCTATTTTCAATATTGTAAAATCATACCATAATCCTGTTACTTTGGGATCATCAACATTGTGATTGATCATCACTTTTTGACCTATTTTTAAGCTATCAAATTTTAATAAACGCCTTGCACGTGGTCTTACTGATGACTCAGGTACATTAAAAGCTGGAGCTTTATCATCAAATTCCCACTGCATATTATAAATAATATTATCATCTCTTTTAAAGATTTTTAATATTATTGCCTCAAACCAAGCTCCATAAGTTTGGTCAAGACAATCTACCGCATCTCCAACCTTATAATATAAACTTTCTGCTTCACACAACTTTTCTTCTTTGCTAGAATTATCTACAATTTCTTCTTTAATAATAGAACTAGGAGTTACTTTAGTACTTGAAGTAGCTTGGCTTTCTACTTCATTAATTTGTATTTTAACCATTAATTGAATTACATCATTCAAATTAACATTATAATCATATAGCTTATAACCATTTTCTAATTGTTTCCCACGGAAGAATAATCGTTGTAAATCCACTTTTACATCTAATTCCTTCTCAATCTCACGCTGCAAAATAATATTTTTATAAATGAAAGTTTTTATAAAATGTTATTAAATAAGTATACGAATACTTCAGATAGAATTATAAAAATATAGAAATACTATACTCCAAATAGATAATTTCTTTTCATTCACACATTATTATTAAATAATTGTAACTAACATTAAATAAATGTTTTTAATAAAATAATGGAATATTTAATAAAGTCAGATTTTTTTACTCCAAGAATTTCAGCATTAAATGTAAATATCAGAGATAAAATTACAACTTTTACGAAAGATAAAAAAATTATATTTTTTATCTGAAATTAGTACTTCCTATTTATTTTACCTTAAACTCTTCCACTTCCGTCAATTTGGAGATGGTTAATATTGCCTCCTGTTTACCATCCATTGTTCTCACTTTAACGTACATTTTAATATGTTTATTCAGTCAAAAATTTTCAAAAAAAGCGTTATCTTGTGCCTAGTTCTTTAACACAACGATCAACGTGTGCAAAAGCAAAAAATGTAATTCACTTCATTAACATTCATAGAAGTACAAATAAACCAACAGTGACTGTCATCAGTCATGAGTGACTTCAACACTTGTTGGCATTTACTACTGAGAAATTTGGCGGGAACAGATCGTGAGTATATATGGCGGAAAAAAAGATAGAATGAGAAAGCAATCACATTCAGGTATATACATCGTTGTCATTGGTCATTTCTATTAAAACAAAAAATGAACCAATCAGACAATTTGCTTTTATAAAATTTATCGTTCAGTTGTAATAAATTTTATTATATTTGTTTATATTTTATTTTGTGAATTCTAAATCTTAAATAATATTGTGTACCATATTAAGATAGTAATAAATAGATTTAAAATGAATACTGTTGAATATTTATAATAGAAATACGTAAAAAAATTAATTAAATTGTCCAATATATATTTAACATAATAAATCTATACAAACACTTATTTCTTAATTTTTTATTTATTGTACTCTTAGGTTCTTAAATTAATTAAATTGTCCAATATATATTTAACATAATAAATCTATACAAACACTTATTTCTTAATTTTTTATTTATTGTACTCTTAGGTTCTATATATTTTAAAAATTAAAATATATATTATATAAAAGTGTTACAAATATGTGTATAAAAATTTACACGGTCTTAATGCTCACTTTATCGATATGCATGCAATTATATGAGCAAGTGTATTTTAATCCTTCCGTTATTCACATCTATTGACGAAGCTAATTGAGATATATACTCTTTCCGTGCAGTAGGTTGTTAACAATTTAAAATAGTACTATTTATGTGAAATTTAATGAATTGTACATCTTATGAAAAACCGAACAACCAAAAAAAGGATTAAATTGAAAATTAATAATTTGTAATAATTTAGGAACTGGTAAATTAGCCACATTCCTAATTCTGAAACTAACTTTTCAAATGTATACCTAGAAAGTTCTTTGTACAATTCATATACAATGGTGATCAATTTGATAAGAAATTTTTATAGATAAAGAAATATATATAACTACATATTAATATCAAGCTTTCTATGTGTAAATAAAATCTCTAATCCAAATTAGATTTTTTAGAAAATACGATATAATTATAAACACTGAGAGTTGTATACAAATTATACAATTTTTGTACTATCTTAATTACTAAATCTTCATTAGTAAAGATTTAAAATGAAAGTACCTTTTCGGATTCATAAAAAAGAAACAATTCCAATCGTAAATTGTACCTCTGAAAATACAGAAAATTGCAATCCTGTTCTCACACAGCTATACATAACGTACATACAACTTACACATAATTATATTTAATTATATTTATTTAATTAATTTATTAATTACACGATTAATACGCATCATTGTGAGCAGAACTCTAAAGTTGCCAGTTTTTTCTCATATAAAAATATCGGAAAACGATTGAAGTTTACGATAAAATTACAATTTTTACAAATATAATATAATATGTAAATATATATTAAAATGTATTTATACATACATAACTATATTTCTATACTAATTTCTAAAGTTGAACAAAATTTTTTCGGATAAGTTCAGGAAATTATTAGTCTTACAAAAATTCAGGACATATTTCACTTATATATATTAATATATAATTTACAATAACTCATATATGACTGTTGTTACGATAAAACTAATATGTATATGTATATATAGCGTAAAGCGGAACTTTAAAGTTGCTACTATTTTTACAAAACTAAATGTTCTTGCAATTTGTATAATTACATATTAACAAGTAATTTGCATAACTTACAATCATGACAATATAATACCATTCATGTATAAACGTAAATTCACAGTTTCTGCTCTCTTAAAAGAGTTACTAATCAATTAGAACTTATATAATTACATAGTAATATATAATTAGCGTAATTTATATATAATTACAATTGTAATATGGTTAACAGCTCCATCATTAAATAGAATATTCTAGTAGAAAATGTTGCTCCATCTGTGGCACAACCTATGGCTAAGCAGCACAATATGTATGTACCGGTACAAAACTTAAATGAAAAGAATGTTTTTATAACTTTTGAATCGATATTAATCAGTAATCGTACATGATTATTTATTACTTTATGACTAGAAAAGTTAAACGATTTATAAAAATATTCATATAAATTTTGTGTATTTAAAGTATTATATAATTAACAATTAATAAAAACGTCACAAAATTGGCATTATGTTTGAAATTACAAATTGTATACAGAATTTTAAAATAGACTGATTTCATGTACCAGTACACAGAATAGCTGCTAATGTAAACTTAAACTGCCAACATAGAACTTTCCAAGTCAACTTCTTTTATTCATCGCACCTGGAAGACTTCCATTAAATTTCCTGATTGTCTTCTCCAGTCTCATTATCTACAAACTCAACATGTGTGAATGGAAAATGGCCAACCTTGCCATGCAATTCACCTTCCCACTGACCATTTATATTAGTCTTTGTTACTTTTATCACATCTCCAACTTCTAATTTTAAAGCAGTTTTATCATATGCATTTGGTACCCTTGCTTGTTTCACTTTTGCAAAAGCAGGCAATGTTCTTTGAATATTTGATCTGCGGGTGGTCCCTTGTCCACTTTCTGGATAAGACATTTGACAAGCAGAAACCGAATTAGAATTTGTAGTTGAACTTCCGCCACTTTCTGGGCATGAATTATTCTCAATTACAGAGTGATTGTCTTCTTCATACTTCTGAACATATGGTACTGGAACTGAACCAGTTTGACCAAGGCTATTTCTAGCAGTCCACCATTGTTCTTCATCTTTTGATATAATTGTAAGAATTTCTCCTAAAAATAACATTATTGGATTTATACAAAATATAAAAACTTACATTTTAAAAATTGCATTGCTTAATCAAATTATTAATTGCAATCAACTAAAAATATAAGAGACATTATATGTTAACCAGTCACTTTCAAAGTAACACTTAAAATATTTAAAATAAAGATTAAAACCTACAAACCTTTCCTAAAAGGTAAATCATCAGGATCATTGCCTTCAAAATCATATTTTGCTATTACCCTCTGTGTCTTTTTAGATGCAGGCCTGATCAGTGGTGTTGTATCCAAATAATGTAATTTGTAAAAAGCCAAAAGGTTGGGAATATCAGGAAACGTTTGATCTCCGATCCGATAACGTATTTGATCACCCTGCTGAATTTTATTTATAATATAATGGCTAACCTTGTTGTCTTCTCGTACACATAGAACAAAATCTCCATGTATCGATGTGCTGTCACGTACTAAGAATACACCGCCTACTTTTTCACCCATGAGTAAATCCGAGGCATCTTGTCGTGACATTGCACCAAAATACCAACTAAAAAAGACATGACAATAAAAAGATAATTAATCCCACAAAAGATTCATATTTAAAGTTCTGCACATCAAGTATCATAAATTTATAAAAACAAGCATACATATAGATATTAGTAAATAAGAATACAATACAATATACATATCAATAACCAAAATATTAAAAAATACAAATATTACTTTAAATAACATTCGCTTATCTTAAATACATCGAATTATTTATAATATAATTTTCATAAAAGGTTATTACAAATTTGTTCAACATCAGTTAAATAAAATTTTAAAGGTTAATCATCGATGCAACATCATATTTATTACTTTATTAGACGACGTCAATTGATTTCATGACGCATAACAGCAAGACCAAAATCATTTCTTTATTTACCTGTACTTGTCATATTGATTAAAAGCAGCAGCCATTGTTTTAGCAAGTAATCGGTATTAATTCCAGCAACAGGGCCTTGATGGCGCAACGAAGAGCGCCCCTGTTCGAGTCGAAGGAGGCCCGGGTTCAAGTCCCCCGAATACAGGTCCCCAAGTCCTCCCTCTCTCTTTCTCTGTAAATCCTGCAATATAAAAACATTGTTCTTAGAGTGTTTTCAAACATTAAGCTCTCTCAATGCAGCATGTTTAAAAAGCCATGTTTCTAAATCAAAAGAACATCCTTTAAGTTCGTCCGTACATATAACATATACGATATATTATAATATATTTGAAAAACTTTCGTTCTCGACCTCGCCGATGGACTTGAGTAATAGAATCACTTGTTAATGGATCTCATGTGAAGTTGTGTCTGTTTCAACAACTGCAAACATGTTTGAAGTAAAACCCTTACTTCTTCTAATTTCGTGTTCTTAGGCTTCGCCTCACGTCGAATATCGTCAGTGGTATTCTTTTTGCCCAATTTGTCTACTGAGATTGCGCAAAAGTGCAACTTCCTTTCATGCGCGAACCAATAGCAGACGAATAATATTTCGAATTTGCACCTTCGTTAACGCTACAAACAGCATATTCCACTTAAATCTGTGACATAAAAACAGAAATAATAATGATCAGGCCGAAGTTTCTTGGATTGTGAGTATGCGGCGAGTAGAGTGAGAACTTCCGAGAATCTTGAGAAACTCGTTCCTAGCGCTTTCTGTCGTCTCAATGGAGGAACTAAAATCTTCCGTTTAAAAAAAATATATATATATCTTTCTTTCAATTTACCAATAGTATGTACAAAGATATCGATATATTTTTAAAAATAAAAATACCGCTTTTTCTTTGATTTTTTTTTACAGAATATTAAAATGGTTAGGTTTAAAGAAATATTACTTGATTTTCTACAGATTTATTACACTCTTCCCCTCCTTGCATTCAATTTTTTTATGAAACTGATATTATTTTCCTAAAATATTCTTTCCTAAATGTTCCCTTTATCCTATGAACTGCACTGGTACACGTTGTGTAAAGTACAAGAAGTAAAACGCATTATTAACATAATTCTGAAAAATGATGACTCATATTGTACAGCAAATTTATCGAGCTAACTGCGTGATTAATGCTGCACACATTTCGAAGAATTCCATTGTATGATGACCTGTTGCTTGAGGTGGTGGAAGTGTAGGATCTAAAATAGTTATATTTACAATAAAATATATTGAGATAAATCATCAATTAAAAATCGTCAGCGTTGACTCAAATTCTTCACCTCGTCCAATATCTTCTTCTTCATTTGATAAAGATTTAAAATCCAATAAATAACTTTTGTAATCAACTTGATAAAGTTGTAACGACATCTTACTATATCTATCTGTTAATTCACTCTTTTGGCGTACTCTAACGCTGTAAGCATTTATGATTTTCCATTCCTAAAAATATATAAATTATTATATATATTAAATTTGTTATTTTATAGATTAGTTTATAAGCAAATCTTACGAAATTGAGAGCTTTCATAGCTCGATAGACTTCATTCATAATGTCGTTCGGTTTAGATTGTGAACGGATTCCTAAATGCCATTTAGCTCGTTTTACTGGCGTACCACGAGCACCTTGTATCGAGGACGATGTACTTCCTTGAGAACTTTGTCTTTCTCGAAACGCTGAGATGTACAAAAAGTATATCAAATATCGTTTTCATAAACTCTATGATGAAAACGATAATAAATTTTTTAAATTCTAAAGATACAACATTAGTTTATCTTCTTACGTGCTATTCTCTCTGGATGTGGTCTCAAAGGACTGCTACTGGTATCATTGGGGCTAAAAGCAACAGGGGGTGGACTAGATGCTACGTAGAAATCTTTTAATTCTGCTTTAGCAGCCTCATCTGCGATTCTTTTATTATCTATTATTAAGTGATAGGCAATTGCCAGTTGATCGTGAGGATCTCCAGCTAATAATGCAGAATGGACTTCTGCTTCTTTGACATTGAATTTTTCGCAAACTTCGTTTACTGCGTCTATATCAATTACAGAAGCGTCTTGTTCAACAGGCGACGGGAATAAATATGAAGGTAAATCCTTCTGGAACCATTCGTGTTTCCTAAATTAAAAATATTTGTAATTATTTCAAACTGTATCAAAGAAATGTTAAAAATTTTTTAATTTATAAGTAATGCATAATACATATAATAAAAATTGAATATACTTGATATCTTCAATGGTTGCTCTTTTCATAGGATCCACTTGTAACATGTGACATAAAAGACTTACAACACTTTTATTCAGGTACTCTGGAATGGGAAAAACTCCAGCTGAAACAAATATTGAAATTTTATATGAATCATTAAAATCAAAGGTTATACAGATTGTTATTACTTACATTTAATTTTACGGAAAAGTGTTGGTACATGTTCATCATCAAATGGTAAAGTACCACAAAGTAAAGCATAAAGTATTATTCCACAAGACCATATATCGACTTCAGGACCAGCATATAATTTACCAGAAATTACTTCTGGTGCTGCATAATTAGGGGAGCCACAAGAAGTACGTAAAAATTCTCCATCCATCATCATATTTGACAAACCTATAATTTGATAAATTATTAGATTATTTGAATAATATCATTCAATCAATAAACTTTGTTAGTAAGATCTCGACTATATCCAAATACCGAAATCTGCTATTTTTACATGTAGATTGTGATCTAACAATAGATTCTCTGGCTTTAAGTCACGATGAACTATCATATGCCTGTGACAATAATCAACACCAGAAATAATCTGTTGGAAAAATCTTCGTGCCTCATATTCCTTTAGTTTGCCATGTTTCACAATATAGTCAAACAACTCTCCACCTGATACATATTCCATTATCATAAATATATCGGTGGGTGAGCTTATAACCTGATATCTAAATTGTAACAAAAAATTGATATATTTTATATTAATTAATATTTTATAAAGCATGCTACTATTACTTACAATTTAATAATGTGAGGATGTCTGAAAAGTTTCAGATTTTGTATCTCTCTTCTAATCTTTCCAACCACATCTAAACTTTTGATTTTCTGACGATTCAAAATTTTCACAGCAACCTTATGTTTTGTTAAAACATGTTCTCCAACTATGAAAAAGATAAATTATAAGTATTTTGTATGCTGTGGTATTATCTAATATAAAAAGTAATAAAAGCAATAAAAGTAATAAAGGTTTATTTACAGAAGATTTACATACTTTTTACTTTACCAAATGTCCCAACACCTAATGTTTGACCAAGTGTGTAATGGCCAATCTTAACAATTGGCTGTGGTTGATTAGATGGAATTTTCTCAGACATTGTTGTTAATTCTATAATATGTAACAAACATCATCAGTCAAATACAAAATATAATGTTAATAAAATTAGATTAGTTAGACTAAATGTGAATTCTTACAATGACAACAACTTTAAGTAAAATACGATCATAAGTTGCAGCTCAAAAATATATAAATTTATATAAAAACAATGAAGTTAAAATATCAATAATTACTGGCACTTTATTACAATTGCTTATTTATATTACACAAATCCAAGAAATTGTTTAACATTTAATGCAAGGTCAAATAGAATGCTAAATCACCAGCATTAAGATGTGATAGGAATAAAATAGCTACATTGAGAAATATGAAGATAAAAATACGTAAAATAATAAAATAAACTCTGTCATAAATATTATAAACTAGATGATTAACTTCAATCACCTGATATTATTTACATGTTCTGACACATTATTTCGAAGATACCACTACACAGACATTTAACAGGATATGTTAAATCATTTATCACAAAATTCAAAGATTAGAAAGCTAGTGATAAATTTTATATTGATATTTTCGATTCATAGGAAAATTGAGTCTTCATAATGCTAAAATATCTTATGTTCAGTAAGTATACGTATATAGCGCTATCACGAATTAATCTGGCGGCATATATAAAATTTCTTTTCAAATCTATTATACGAAATATATAGAGTATATACATAATTTTTTAAATTTATTACCTAATTGTTTAATCATATAAAAGATATTTTAATTTGATTCATTTTTAAACTTCAATTTTTTAATATGCATATGAATAACATTATACAATTTTTCAAATATATTTCTTAATTTGTTAATTATACCAAAAGATCATTTCAATTTCATTTATTTTTAAACTTTAATTTTATATTTCTTTTTTATTTTATAATTAATTTGTCGAAAACAAAAGTTAATATTTACTTTAATAGAGATAGTCATTATGGTGAATAATTATTGTTTATGCAATTATAGTTGTCAATTTTAGGGATTAATATATTAATTAATGCTCTTACTTTATTCGAACATCATGTTCCTTTTTTTACCAAGACTCGAGGTTGGATTTTAGAACCGCCTAAAATATAATATTGATCTTTGTACTCTTTATTTTATTTCGAAGTAAAATTTACCAATCACGTTATTATTAAAATGTCAGAAAAAGAGATAAGCCTTCTTAAATATTTTCTAAGTGGAGGATTCGGCGGAATATGCACCATCGTGGTGGGTCATCCCCTAGACACGATAAAAGTAAGGTTACATTAATTAATATAAAAAACAGGTTCTGTTAAGTAACAAGGAATTCTAACGTGTAATCTGCATATGATTAAAATGTTTTTTAATTCTCAAAAATCCTGTTACAACTTAATTATTAATTATTTTTATAACAACAACAATGTTTATAAACAATAACAAATTATAATAATAAATGTTTATAAATAAAGCAGTACAAATTTTATAATTTGTACAAATAAAACAAAAGTTTGTTTTCATTGTTGAAATGTAACAGAATTTGATATATGAAACATTTAAGTAGAAAGTATAACTTCTTAAATCATTTTTAACCTTCTAATATTTTTTATAATATTACAAAATTGGAATAAAATGCATTTTTAGACATTTTTGTATATAATAAAGTATAAATAGAAATTTGGGGTAGAATAGTTGCTCTATAAAATTAAGTGTAAAAGATAATCCCCCAATTTTTCAGCTGTACGTAGTCTAATTATAAGTAGGATTATTAAATCCTACTTAGGAATAAACTGTTTTTCTCTGAAGAGGACTGGCCCGATATGTTAGGTAAAAGAAACACTATGTGTGCTGATTAGATTTTGTATATAACTTTTTATTTAAGAACCTACTTTATTATTGTCTTTTTATTTTTTGTCCTTCTATTCTTTTAAATTTTTATGTTAATCAATTATCTGTGATTATCATTGTGGTTCATTATTTTAAATATTTTATATTTTGATAAGGACATAAAATATTTTCATATTTAATTAAAAAATTAGGATCTATGGGAATTATTGTAATTTTTTTATTATGATGAAAAATAATTAAATTAAAAGAACAGGTCTATGGTTCAATTATATTGTAGCAAAAATAAATAATTAATAAAATTAATGTTTTCCGTACATTCTTTCTATTTATCAAAATTGCTTGTACTGACATTTTTTTGTTTT
This sequence comes from Bombus terrestris, assembly GCF_910591885.1. Lineage (NCBI taxonomy): Eukaryota > Metazoa > Arthropoda > Insecta > Hymenoptera > Apidae > Bombus > Bombus terrestris. The sequence goes on along the minus strand of NC_063282.1, from coordinate 7,214,537 downwards.
CCTTTTAATTATTGTTAATAATATTCTATACCAAAGTAAGTGTTTGGAAGGGACATTATTGTTAATAGGTCCGCCTCCAAACTATGCCTCTACCAGGTCCAAATGGAGCAGTGTTGTATAATGGAACAATTGATTGTGCTAAGAAAACAATCGCAAGAGAAGGAATACGTGGACTATATAAGGGTTGGTAGATAGTTTGTACCTTAAACATGTATAAATATACCCTATTAATTCTTTCTTCTTATTAAAAAATATTTGCTCAGATTATCTACAATATTTTTCTTTTAGGTATGGGTGCACCTTTATGTGGTGTAGCTCCAATATTTGCGATAAGTTTTTATGGATTTGGACTTGGCAAGCAATTAATAAAGAGATCTGACAATGTTGAACTGTCTTCTTTGCAACTATTCTATGCTGGTGCTTTTAGTGGCATCTTTACAACTGTTATAATGGCTCCTGGTGAAAGAATAAAATGTCTTTTACAAATACAACAGGGTGATGCGAAACCCAGATATAATGGCCCTATTGATTGTACAAAGCAACTTTATAAGAATGGAGGAATTGCAAATATTTTTAAAGGTACCTGTGCTACTCTTCTGAGAGGTATGTAATATTAAAAATGTTCTTTTTTATTTTATTTTTATAATAATTTAAATATAGAGACTATGAAATTGTCAATTGCTACTCTTTTTTATTGTGAATTTCCTTAAGTCTTATATATCTAGCTTATATTTATACACAGTGTTATTATACAACTATAAATGATAAATTTAGAAAGTAGAATTATCTTATAAAGACAAAAAAATAAAGTGTCTAATTTTGTTCCTTGTTTTTTATACACATATATCAATTGTAAATTAAAAACATATATTAGCTAACTGATGATATTATCTTCATAATTATTTCTTCCCAATGTAGACTTCTTTAAATACCTTCTCCTCAAGGTTCTACATTGCAAACCACCTTTGCGTAATGCATGAAATACTCCCCAATTTTTCAGCTTCTTGGGAGTTGAGCATCTTGGTGCTATTTCTCGTAACCTGTTTACCTTTTTTTTTTTTCAATCAAATTACAATTATTGTGTGGTTAAAAATAGCTTCAAACAATAGCTTCTTTATACTTACCAAATAAGGATTCCATGTAATCATCGAACAAGTACAATCCCATGGATTGCTATCTAATCTTACAATTGAAAATTGTGGTGGTTTATTTGGAATCCGAAGCATTTTGAAAAAGTCTATAGGTAGTGATGTCAGCTTATTCTTTGAAAGGATAATTTCTTTAAGTTGCTTCTGTTGTTGCACTCCAAATAAACCAGGTGGAATGTATTCTAATTCATTATTTGATAGATCTATACGTTTAACATTTTGCAAACCATAAAATGCATCCATAGATATTTTACGAATATGACAAGAACTTAAATCAAGATCTACTAATTTGATTAAATCCACAAAAGCATCAAGATCAATACTTGAAATATTTCCGCGAGCCCTTAATTTTAACAGCTCTGGCATTCCTTGAAATACAAAACGCTCCAACATTGGTATTTCTAAATTATACAGATATAAGGCTTGAAGCCGACATAATCCTAAGAAAGAATTTTTTTGTAGATATAATTTTGAATCTTCACCTCCCAAATAAAGTTCTAATGTTGTATTCATGATTTCAAAAGTACTGAAATCAGAAGATATTTATGTTAATTTTACATCTTATTATCATAAAAATATGTATGTAATTAAAGTACCTTGGGAATATAGAATCCAAAGGATTCTTCCGAAAATCTGCAATCTTCAACATTGGGAAAGGGGGAAAAGATAGTTCTGATAAAAAAGTTAGATTATTCCCTCTTAAATCAAGATCTTCTAGCATCAATAAGCCAGCTAAATCTACACTTTTAAGTGTTAACAACTGATTACTTGCAAGTGACAATACTTTTAAATTTGGGGTGCCATAAAAACAAAATTCTGGAATGAACTTCAAACTATTTTTTTCTAATGAGAGATGAACGAGATTATTCAAACCATCAAACATATGCCATGTTATATCTTTTAAATCACAATCATAAACTCTTAAGTGAGTTAAAGCTCCTAAACCAGTAAAAAGTCCAACAGTTTCTTGATAACCTTCCATTTCTTGTTTATACACATCATAAGGAAGTATTTCCTTGTCATCACTTTCTCCACTATTTTGTTGACTTAAAAATATCAGTCTGTGCCCTGTACTTTGGCTGATGTTATTTAGTAATTGTTTATTATTATTTTCATCATTGGTAACTGTATTCATTGGTTTAACCACAAGATTAGCTTTGTTTCTTTTCATTGGACTCAGGCTTGTCAATCTGACTCGTTCTAAATTTAGGTAAAGAAGATTTAATCCTAATGGATACAATGAATCAACTGATAAAACGATTCCTCCTTGTTTTCCTTGTTCAACATTCGAGCTTTTTTTTACAGATTCATAATCTATTCCTTGAATGTCTAAAGATATTAAATCTGTAAAACGTTGAAATGTTGTAGACTGTAGAAGAATCTCAAAGTTTCCCATACCAGATTCAAGAATTGTAAACACCTAAGACAGAGATACGTTACTTTCGAATAGCCAAAAATAATGCTGTTCAATTCTGTAACAACAACCTGAATGTCTGATGGGAGTTTATCCAATAGTTCCTCATAATCTTCGGCAACAGCGCAAATTGCAACATTTAAAAATTCGGGTATCATAGAGTGGTCCATGTTCAATCCAAATTCGAAATTGCATTCGTTAGTCAAGTTCTGTTGAGAAAAAAGATTATTAAATGTCAAAAAGAAAGATAGCTAGTTTTCATACCTGATCTTGACTCGTTTTGATCCATCGATGCAAAGGTAAATCAATAAATTTCTGTACCTCACATGAACAGCCTGGTGGACATTTTACCTCCCAAACATCACCAATATCGATTATTTGTCCAAAGCACTCATTCTAAACATACATTTATTTATTAATTTATCATTCAGCTAAATATACATGCAAAGTCACTCTTAAGAATCTCTATGTTACAATGAGAAATTACTAAATTTAAAAATATTATGAGAAAAATAATCTTTTTCTCTTACACTTCTTCATATTAAATAAAGAAAAGAATTATGTACCAGCAAAGTGAGGACAAGTATTAGAAAAACCATCATAATTAGGATAAAATTTGAGTGTTGAAGAAAAGCAGATCTTAAAACCAATGATGGTACGCTGGTTTGAAGGAAACTGAATTTTGTTAATTGTTATCTATCTGCCTTGATGAGCCCTATCAAACAGGATGTTTCCTATCTAGCAACCTACACACACTATTCTTGCCTTATAATTATAAATAACGTTTCCACATAATGCTTTAATTATATACATTCAGGTGAAACTTGATCTTCTTTCAATCTCATGAATATCTTTTATAATATGTTTATTACTTGTTTACATGTAAATATTGTCTGAATCTGTAAGCTTTTATCTTATAGTCTTCCATACAGGTAATTTGTATATCTTATTAATCATTTTTTAAATTTAACATTTAGATGTTCCTGCTAGTGGAATGTACTTTATGACATATGAGTGCCTCAAAAAGTGGATGTCCTCCGAAGATGGCAAAACAGGAATATTACAAACGATTGTTGCTGGTGGTTTTGCTGGTATAGCAAATTGGATTGTTGGAATGCCACCTGATGTATTAAAAAGTCGTTTACAAAGTGGTATTTATTATAAATTTATTACAATTTATTATTAAATTCTAAGTAATGTTTACAAATCTGATTAACAACAAATTATGGAAGATATTAATTGAAGTTTTACTTATCTTATTTAGCTCCAGATGGTACTTACAAAAACGGAATTCGGGACGTGTTCGTAGTTTTAATGAAAGAAGAGGGACCAAAAGCATTGTATAAAGGATGTGTACCAGTGATGCTTCGTGCATTTCCGGCAAATGCAGCATGTTTCCTTGGGTTTGAAGTTGCTATAAAGTTCTTGAATTGGCTACTACCTAGTGTATAATTTAAAATTGTATAAAGTATTCCTACCACTAGTTATATGTTGAATTGGTAATATATTCGTGAAGTATTCTATCTTTAATCAAAATACAATAATATATCTTTTTATAATAGCATTCACTTAATGATTTTATGATGCATTTGCAATGAACTGTTAATCTATTTTATCTTAATCATTAATGCTATTATATAAGTTATTTTTTAAATATAGCTTATACACAATGTAATAATTTTTGTCATCTTTTTATATTGTTGAATTTCTATTTTGTAATTTTTAATATATCTTTTTATAAGGGTAAATAAACAACGGATTTGAAGGATCAATTTTAATTTTAATCATCTTCTTTTAAATTTATTTATATCTTAAAGATAAACATTTTCAAATAATAGTTTCGTTTTATAAGAATTTAAAAAATATTTAGAAGTAAACTATTTTTTTATTACTGAGTAAGATTTTAAATTTCTCACTTTTAAGTAAAGTAAGAAATGACTGTTTATATTTATTTGATGATCATACAAATTCTGTTTGATGTTTTCTTAAATTAAGTTTACTACCGTATTATTTATTAGGAAGTTGTAATTCTTATCTTATCTTGTCCATTGAATTGGAATTTACAAACTGGAAATTTTGAAGGGTTCCTAAACCTATCAGTACATTAACTTTTTATCACTATAGCAAGGGAATTGCTTTAAGTTGTAATAAAGCTTCATATTGTTTATAAAGATGATATTAAAATCTGTTATATTAATTGGAGGCCCGTCAAAAGGTCTGTCTTTCGCATAAAATGAATATTTCTAACATAGTTGTTATAAGCAGTATAAAAATATAACCTCAAATATGATTTTACTCATTTTTTACAGTATTGATTGTCAGTGTATTTGAATTAAATAATAAGTAAAAAAGAGTAATCCACATGATATTTTAAATTCAAAAATATATTTTTTAGGTACTAGATTTAGGCCTCTTTCATTAGATATACCAAAACCATTATTTCCTGTTGCTGGATTACCAGTAATACAGCACCATATAGAAGCATGTTCTAAAGTGGACAATCTTAGTGAAATATTAATAATTGGATCATACCTTGCAAGTGATCTGTCTCAATTTATTCAGGAAATGATAAGCACATATAAAATAAGCATTAGGTATCTTCAAGAATTCATTCCATTAGGAACAGCTGGTGGCTTATATCACTTTCGTGATCAAATACGTTCTGGTGGACCTACATACTTTTTTGTAATGAATGGTGATGTATGTGCTGACTTTTCTTTGCAAGAAATAGTAGATTATCATAAAGAGAAACAAGCATTGCTTACTATCATGGCCACTGAAGCAACTAGACAACAATCGTTGAATTTTGGATGTATGGTTCTTGACAAAGAAGGAAAAGTTGCTCATTATGTAGAGAAGCCATCGACATTTGTTTCCACTTTAATCAATTGTGGAATCTATCTTGCTTCCTTAGATATCTTTCAAACCATGGCTGATGTCTTTTATGCAAGACAAAATCAGGAGAGTTTTACGTAAGACATCTTAGAAGACTTTTTGGAAAGTCTCTTATATTTAAGAATTTTGACTAAATACTACTACTTTATAGGCAATTTAATGGTAATGGTAAAGATCCAGCTCATATATCACTAGAACAAGACATATTAATGCGTTTAGCTGGAACTGGTCGTTTATTTGCTTTACCTGTTCTAAAATGGTGGTCGCAAGTTAAGACTGCAGGTTCTGCTATATATGCCAATCGTCACTATTTAGCTTTGTATAAAGCAAAACATCCAGACCGTCTTGCTTCTACAGTTAATGGAACTTTTCAGATTATTGGTGATATCTATATTCATCCTTCTGCTACTGTTCACGAAACAGCAGTGGTAAAAAGCTCTTATAGATATTTGGTTCTTATAAAATCATGAAACATTAATTAAATATAAATTTCATGAAATATTTGATTTGTAGCTAGGTCCAAATGTAAGCATAGGCCCAAATGCTGTCATTGCCTGTGGTGTTAGAATAAGGGAGTCAATTATATTAGCCAATGCTCATATTCAGGCACATTCTATTGTATTACACAGTATTGTTGGGAAAAGCAGCTATGTGGGAGAATGGGCAAGGATAGAAGGAACACCATGTGATCCTAATCCTGACAAACCATTTGCGAAAATGGAAAACTTGCCCTTGTTTAACACTAATGGAAAATTGAATCCTTCTATAACAATCCTCGGTAAATAGTCTATTCATTGATTATTTACACAAGAAGATGAGTATATATATATTTTTACTATTTATATTCTAGGTACGAGTGTACGTTTGGCAGCAGAGAAAATTGTATTAAATTCGATTGTCTTACCGCACAAAGAACTGACTAGGAATTTTAAAAATGAAATTATTCTATAAGGTATATGCATACAATGCAAATCACAATATTTAAGAAAATATATCTTTGTTAACTAATTTATATGTGCAATATTTCGTTAACTGCTATTGTATATTTGAAATTGCCAATTTATAAAATAGTGACTTTAATATAAAGTCAGTTTTCTAAGAAACTGATACTGATGCACAATATACAGATTTATATAAGGTATTTATATGGATATAAATATTTTCTAATGTTACACACAATTATTAGTTTATATATTAATATATATAACGATATACCATGTACAATATGAGGAAAATAGACATTTTCGACACTTGTATATCCATTTTTCTATTTGTATTTCTGACTTATATTTGTAAACTCAACACCTTAATCACTAATAAGTTAATAATTAGTGAAGAATATCTTTTGTTAATTCGTTCTTTACCAAGAAAAAGGCTGAAATAATTTAAACAATAGTTTATGATAATTGTATAATTTAAATACATATGTATCTATTTTTTAATATAAAATAAATATAATGAGTTCAAATATCTTATCTGTTTATATAATCCATCATATCAAAAAGTACCGTATATATAAAGTAATTAACATTATAAAGAGTTTAAACTATATATTTTCTTCCAGAATACAAATAAGAGAATTAATAATTTATTAAAAAAGAAATTGTATGTTATGCAGAAAATATCAAAACTTTTCAGATCGTATGTATTTACTTACATCGTAAAAATAAACACATACTCGGTTGTTTGACATGCTTTTTTGTACATAGTTGTATCATCATTTACAAGGAACAAATGTAACAGCATTAGTCTATGAAGTTTATAGAATATATAGAAGTCTATTAAGTCTATATTCACTCCTCTTTTATGTACAATTCTTATGGTTAGCATCTAACCCTTAGAAACGTTAATCTGAATATCATAAGAACGTTAAAAAATACGCGCATAAGAAATTAATAATTTTATAAAAATAGATCATGTACAGTCTTCTTGTTTCAAACCTTCAATTAGCTATTATACAATTCCTAAAATACTATGAATAAAAACAGAAGCTTCAAAGCTTCGTTTCATGTTTAACCCTGTTTCTGAACAATTGACTTGGTCGAAGTAACCCTTGAGAATTATTTAAATAAGAATTTCCAGACATGATAACGGTTGCTGAAGAATCTGGATTTAAAAATTCATTTTTATTATTATCCTCAAACGCAAATCGTTGCTGTTGTTGCTGTTGCGTTTCATTATGATTGTTGGACTCATGATTATTTTTCATACGATAGTGTACTTCAGAATCCGTCTCTTCTTCATTATCCGCACTATCTACATCTCCTGGAAAGATATTAGATAAATACACATAAGAGTAAGTGCATTTCATAAAACTGAATTCAAACAAATTTAAGCAGAACGCACCGTCGGAACTATTAGTAGAAGGTAAGTAAAAACGTGAGGCTGGAACTTTGTTATTTCCTACACGTCGTTCTCGTTCTCTGGCAGTATTGTTTGGATGATGATACTTAAATTCGCGTGGTAGGGTATAGCTTCGGGGCAATGATACTTGACTACCTTCCATATCGCTAAGATCTCCTTCTACCTCTCCCTCGCCTTTAGAACTTTCCTCTCCACCGTTTTGACTGAAACGTAGAATATATTATAATATATGTTATAACTAATATATACCATTTAATAATATTTTAATCTTTAATTACCGATGATTAACATGAGTAGACGGTGTCCAATGGGAATAATGATGAGGAAGACAGCGCGGTGCCAGTAAAATTTCTGGAGTGTCCGCTCTTTCTCTTTGCGTTGTTCTCCATGAATTCGAAGGATGAACGTTTGGGTAATAGGAAGATGATGGTGGTGGAGGTAAAAGACAGTGCATTTTCACTGGTGGCCACGAAGATAAGGCTAGTCCTCCATTTTGATCACCTACTGATGGCTCAGATGTGAATAAAGGAGAACTGGGGGAAGTATGTAATTTTGTATTAGGTGGTGGTTGCTGATTTGATGCAGGCGACGACGAGAATGACGATGCTGAAGCTGATGGGGGAGGAAATAACTTTCCTTCTTTTATTTCTTCTTGAATTGCTCTTAATTCTCGCAACTGCTGTTGCTTCTTCTCTTGAAGTTTCTCTCTTATTAAATTCACACTTAGAGAGCCAGCAGTTGCAGCATCCATTCCAATTTTTTGTTCATTTGAATGATCATTTTGTATCATGCCGGAATTCGCAGATTTCTTCCAAAACGGTATTAATTGACGTGAATTATTATTCACGCCAAGCCATTGTTTCGACTCAGTCACTGTGTTCATAGAAGTTGTGACAGTTCCAGTTTGAGACTGTGGTGGCGGAGGAGGTACGAATGTTGTTGGTTTTTTCTTTTTTCGATTTGGATTTACTACAGCTGGATTCGTAAAACGACAATTAAATACTCCTGGTATGCCACCATTACTCAATTTAACTCTCCTTACTCCTACATTCACATTTAATTTTTTATCTTCTGTATATTCTATTTGTTTTTCTTCCAGATTATCCTACATACACAATTCCTTTGTTAGAGATATATTTACTATATTGCCCTTAAAAATTTGATTTTAATTTGTAATACCTGGTTTGATAAAGCCGTGAGATTCGAAGCCGTCATTCTACCACCAGCTTCATACCTTAATCTCCGTACATGAAAAAATCTATAGTTCCATGTAAAGTCATTAACAATTATTATCATTAAATAATATCTGTTTTCGCAAAATAAACTGATAAAATTGAACTTATACCTACCTATAATAGAGCCCCATGAAAAACATACCACCAAAAAATAAAGCTAATAGTGTAAGTACTAAAGTTACAGGGTTTGGATGATGTTGGTGTGGAAGAAGATCTGTTCTATTAACACCAACTATCCATACACCAATGAGTAAACTATTCTCTAAAAACATTACTGTGTAAAAAATTACCTAAAAGAATATAAATGAATTGAATACACCTGATTTAATTAACTTTAAATATTAGTATTAAGGAAGCAACATACATCAACAACTCACCATTTTTTGACGATGATTTGTTTCGTGTAAATTTACGTACGCAAATATATAAACGAATGCAAGGAGTGAAGCTAAAGACGTTTTTCTTAAAATAGGCAAATGTTCGCCACCATGAAAAAGACCATCTGGTGTGAGTAGCAACCACATCAACATTGATAGCCAGTGGAGAGCCATGACAATTAGCAACCACTGTCCACCATAAAGTGAAGCATAAGCTACCAATACTCCTACTCTAGCGCTTACAGTTCCTAAACGCCAAGCTAGTTGTGCCAGCACACCTAGCCATGTCAATACCAAACGTTCTAAATTACGAAGACGTGCTGCACCTTTGCTAAAACTAGCAACTGCCCAACATACACTCCACAAAGACAGACCAGCAGATACTGCAGTTAATTTTGCTAACTTATCACTGTCTCTGTCAGTTTCCTTTGTTTTTCCAACATCTGTATTTGAATCATTATTGACTCCAATAGACAAGAGATATAACTGGAGAAGTAACATTGGTGCAGCTTCACAGAAGGCATGAATAAGGCGTAATACACAAAGTTCTCTAACCTAATGAAGTAAAATCATTAATTTCAGATAAATTATTTTAAATATATACACAAGCTATTTTTTTCTTGCACTTTACCTCATGTTTAACATAAGTTAAATTAACTGGAATAAATAATTTGAAGTATCTCCATAATACTCCAATTTGAGTTGAATGAAGCAATAAAACACACCATATTGTCCAATTCCCATTTTCTTTTTTTCCATTGATATTGCAATCTGTTATATTGTTACCAGTTAGTTTGCCTCTGGCTCCCCACAAATACCATCTTACACTAATAATCTAAAATTAATAAAGAATATATTAGTTATGACAAATAGAAATTTTTCATTGCTTTATATGGATACTGACCTGAGAAATAATTAATGAAGTTGCTATAAGAACAATACTTAAGGGAAAGAGAATTGGAGGAGCTACAGAATGTTGGGCAAGAGCATATACCATTGCAAAGTCAAAAACAACGTCACAAAAATATGATGCAAGGGAGATTATATTGAATAATACATCACACAATGGTAAAAATTCGTGTTGATGCTGTATCTGCAGATGCTGGGCCATAATGGGCTTTTGTTATCCATTTGGATTATCCAGCACCTTTTCTTTTTGTCAACCTATGCCACACATTCCACAATATAGCAATTGTCTCATACAGTGGATGAAGAAAGCTTTATTCTAACTGAAATACAAATTGTTAATAAATTACCTATTTAATTAATATTCAATGTAATATGATATATGAATATTACACAAAAATCTTAAACTAATAGAATACCAAATATATTAGGTCATCCCATAAGTTCGTGCCGATTTTTGTGTATACATTTCATGTGTCGATTTATAAACATACGGCGATAAGGGACCAATGTACTTGAAAAATGGGAAGAAGTTGTACAACGAGAGGAGGATTACATTTTTTCATGAAACTGAAAGGTATGTAAACAATCTTAACATATATAACCGCTCGAAAAACGGAACGAACTTATGGGATGACCTAATGATTCAAAAAGATTTTATTTAAAAATTAAAAAATTGTTTTATATACATATTTTTGCTATAAAAATAATTTTTATAGCATATTGCTCTGTAATCGATACATATGAATTCAAATAAATAAATTTGTATATTCATCACTAATTGATAATATCACATATCACATTTTTAACTATTCATATGTGACAATGTCAGAAAACTACAAATATAAATTTAAAATAAAAACTGGAATAGACAATAAAATATTGTAATAAGAAACTGACAATAATATTCAAAAAGTTGGAAAATGAAAAATCAATTTTTTACAAACTGGTATATCTGATTAAAATGTGTCAGTTGTTTAATAGGAAAAAAGAAAATAGAAATCTCGATAGTCTGGAATAAAAATATTAATATAATGAAAATATAAAATTAAAAAATATTGTGAAGCGTAGGAGGAAGCAAATTTCCTTACCACATTCCTCAGATGTCACCGAATGAGTAATCACAAAAGTAACATTCTCATCTAGATGCTGGCCTCGCAAGAGCTTGGACCAGCGTTGGAATGCAAGGAATTTATCTGTATACTTCGCGGACGCTTTCAAAAATAAAACTTTTCCTCACCGACTATCCACGATCTGCGTTGCTTTTTGATTGTGTTGGTACATTTTCCGGCGATTCACGTTTAAGAAGGTCGCTTATTTTATTTCAAACAAACTTTAGTTCAATCTACCTGTTGATTCAAGAGACTACTATATATAGATTACTATATAACAATGTAATAAAATAACATTGCACTTATCGTTGCTCCACTAACTCTAAAACGCAAGATTGTCGACCAAGTAGTCAGGAATTCCAAGCAGTGGTTCTCATCAACAACTTTGCGTAAAATGATTAATCAATCTCTCACATTCTTCGTCAGTGGTTCTCATATTTTTATTATTTCATTTCATTTCTGCAACTATACTGTTAATATAACGAAAATAATAATATTATAAATAAAATGTATATAAACAATATATTTATAATTTTGATAATCCAGATTTTATAACTATTTTCATATAAAATTGAACGCTATTAAGGCAGTATTATGCGTACATATTTAAAAATTTAAAAATATTGGAAAATATGGACATTGATGTTAACACGTATTTATTTCCATGACTTTTTTTAGTATTTTTCGAGCAATGTGATTATAATCGTATAAACAATTTTTCCTAATGTCTTTATACGATGAAAAACTATCTATATAACTTCGAAATTGATAATTATTTATTTAAGTCATTGTAGATCTTTATATAAATAAATCTTTCTCGTAAATTGGATTCCAGTGATTTGGAGATTCATTAAAAATTGTGAATACAAAAATGTCCAGAAATTGAATTTTCCTTCCATTACATTTCATATTTTTTTACATATACACTATCAAATTTTATAAAATTATCTTCCCTAAAAAAAGGCCACTTTTCCTAAGATCATTAAGTTTTTAGTTTGGTCAAATATTCATTATTACGTAAATTAATAATTGTATTTAAAATCGCACTTCTTATTTTCTCATTGAATTAAATTTACAATTAATAAATGAAAGATGACGATTAAATTATTGAAAGTTATTTTGTTATAATAATTATATTAATAAATAATGCTTATTACGTATATTCCATCGTAATAGATGATCGATTTTTAACTATAAAGGTTGAAAAACGAATTACATTTTATTTTTCTCAAAATATCACACAAACATTCGGACGCACAACAATCAAAAAATCATATCAAACATTAAAGTTATAATAGATTTAGGAATATCCAAAATTTTTACACTTTTACCATACATTTTTATAACCGCTTTTTTTTCTAAATTAGTACAAAATGAATACAATATTTTAATTGGAAGTGTTATCAGGATATACATAATATTCCTAAATCTATACAAGTTTCCAAGTTAAAGGAATAAGTATGTGCCATGGTGCAATTTAATATTATAAAAACATGAACTCTATAAGTACATATACATCAATGCCGACGTATTTAAAGAAAAACTCTTGCACATCTCATTCATTTGCAATATGATAAAAACTTTGCTTAGAGAAACGGATCTTTTACATTATAAAATTATTTTCACAGTTAAAACTAACATAAAAAGACATTCATACGGAAATGAAATGCCGATTTGTAAAATCAGTCTTACAGTTCAAAAATCAGATTGAAGATATATATACATGTATATATCTCTCTATACTCATACGGAGATAGGAATACTTTAAGCATACTGAAACAAAAAGGGAAAACAGCAACAGTAATATGTACAAAGAAGAAAATAGCGAGTACCCTCCGTGGAAATGCATGAATTTTTATACGTATAAATATCTGGCAGCTTATTAAAAAATGACAGTATATATTCTCTCGAATGTGCTAAAAAAACAATACATTCAGGTAAATTAATGTGAAGTGCTTCTTAATACCTAAAAATGTTTGGACAACCCATGATCGCATCGAGTTCGCACTTTGTGAAAAAAATATTCTCAAAAAAGACATATTCCTTATATTGTTTAAGCAATGATTGTAAAATCAAAGTAATAAATAATTATCTTTTACTCTCAAATCTCACATATGAGGTTAAATACAGGTTTATGATTTCAGAATTAAAACGTCACGCTGTACTCATCTGGTTTATACAATAACTAATACTAGTTTCTTTAAAAATAATGTAAATCATAGAATTGGAAAACAGAATACGCTGTCTCGATCGCAAAAATAGCTATTCTTAAAAAAAAAAGAAAAAAAAAAAAGAAAAAACGAAAAGGAACTAAAAAAATTATTTTCTTTATACTTTTTTGATGTGAATCTAGACCTCTGAATTACTATCAGTTATTTTGCATCTACAATTTAATAAGAAAAATAAGTAATGTGCATTTTGTTCACGCTTCTATTATTATCTTATAAAATTATTATGATATGATTGAGTATTTCAATCATTATATCAATAAATTGTAATAAAATATCTTAACAATTTTCGTTCAATTTTTCGTAAAACATAATAACACTTCTTATTATATAAAAATTATTATAAAAAAGAGATAAATAGAAAATAGCAATTTAAAATTTTATTATTTCACTTTTCAAAATCAAGAAGATATGTCTTTCCAAAAAGTTTGTAAAGCAAGATCATTCGAGTACAGCACATCTCAAGTATAGTTGAAATCTTGGAATGACCATCAAACATATAATTCCAAAAGAAAGAAAGGAGAAAAAAAGAATTCAATCGACTCGACCATAAGATGGAACTATGTCTTTTGCTATCCAGAAGTCGCAATTAGGATAGTCACGATCAGGAAGCGTATCTTGTCCAACAATTAAGACTCGTTTTACGCCATTAGCATCTGCCTGAGCTACCTCGCCGTGCCAAACATAGTGATTGAAAAGCTGCTGCATAGCAGATACGTGTCTTTTTTCAGCAGGAGTACGAGCAGCATATGATCCGAGTATCGCTGCAGCATCACAATCAGGATCTGCAATATGACCCCGTGGCTGCGTCGCTACGTAGAATGGAATATTGGTCTTCATTCTGGCAACTGTCAGCAATGGACATACCACACGAACGTCCGAGATCATGCTTAGTAAACCTTTTAATGTTGCGTTATAACGTCTGAAGAAATTTCAATTTCTTATGTTTCTCGATCTCCAACCTCTAGCTTTGATTAATAATGAAATATATAATAAATAAAAGATTCTAACCTGAGAGCTTCGTCCGCTAAACCAGATGTTCCTAATAAAGACTCCTTTACAATTTTCTCTACTTGTGTGGAATTGAGAGTAGCGTTGGAAGTGAGATACTTAAGAGGGACTCCAGCATGAGCAGTAGTGCCCATTACAATTTTCACCGAAAATTCATCCCTTGCCCAAATTTGACCTACAGGTTCCTGAAGAATGGCACGATCGAGCACCAACCATTCATGTCTCCTATCTCTTGTTGTCGCTTCTCTGGTTTCAGGCAGACCAACGTTTCCTAAATGCCATGTCTCAGGAACTGAATCCATTATCTCCTCGGCACTTTTGCTTCGCAAACAAGCGGCGTCATTACATCTTGTAGAATTTAAAAATAGTTCGTTAAGTGTTTCAGAAACTTCTAATTCTCTTCCGGGAAATATTGCACTACCGCTGGAAATCCACACTCGCTGGAAAAGATCCCTTGTTCGCCGAATGCCAACTAAAGTTGTGACAAGCGTTCCTCCTGCCCGATGACCCCATAAAGTTACGGCCGATTTATTTCCCCCGAAATGTTCAATGTTAAGATGAACCCACTGAAGCGCTGCTATGATATCCGACAACCCGTAATTTCCGGACGTGAGAGGATGCGATGTTCTTGAAAGTTGATCTGCAGCTAAAAAGCCGAAGATTCCTAACCTGAAATATAAAAAAACTCAACACTTAAAATATTTATATAAATTATACAATGTTATCAAAATCAAGTTAAGGAGTTAAGACTAACCGGAAGTTAGGTCTAACAAACACCATATCACGGACACGAGCAAGTTTTGCAGAAGGCTGCATTACACCTGGAGAACCACCACTGAGGGTTTCAGCACCAATCATAACGACCACCGATAAAGGTGAATCATATCTGACTTCAGGCGTGAAAACATCTAAATATAAGCAATCTTCGCTTCCGATAATCCTTCCTGAAGCCTCCCGTTGCCAACAAAGTTTCGAGGAATTGTGTGCTTGATACGTATTCGTCCAGCAGTATTCAATTTTTCTTAGGGGTTCCGCAGGTTGCCAACGACGATTTTCTAATGGTGGGATTGCATATGGGATCCCACGAAATGCGAATGCACCATCTTCTGACACACCTTGCACAGGTCCGCAAGAAGTTACTGCTTTGACAAAGCTCCCATCCTTTATCAACTGTGAAACATTCTTTCTCGGACCGATGCAAGCGATACAGATGATAATCACGACTGATACCAGGATACACAATGTTGTCACTATTATTAATATATACATTACACAAAAAATTAATTACCTACATTATTTAAATTTACATAATTGAAATTTCTCAACATTTTAAATTTAAAATAAAGAGATTCAAATCCAAATCGTAATTTCGTACCTAGCGCAAATAAATTTCTCCTTGCAGCGGATATACAAGCTACAAGAAAATGTTGTTTAGGAGATTCAATTCCGTCTGGAGCATCTCCATCGAGTCGAACAGTTTCCATACCATCTTCGTTACTGATAGGATTTTTCTCCGTCACAACATCGTCAAGAGTTTCAACACTCGCCAATCCAGCAGCTCCAGTAATTCCCAATTCCACTTCACCTTCCTAAAATAATTTATAATACATTACAAAATAATGTACAATTCATTTTTGTTTGTATTGAAATTTATAAGACAATAATATTTGCATTTTCGTACGTTGAAATATTACTGACTAAAACGAATAAAGCAGCTATTAACGGCGAAGCATACACCTTGATAAAAGGCAGTACGTGTTTGAGTGTGGTAAATTATGTTTCAAGACTGTATAGGGTTTCGCTCGATATATTTCATTTTTATCATAGATAGTTGACACAAATTTCATATTATATTGGAACTTTGTTTAAGAATCTTATTTAAAAAAAAGATAATTTAAAGAAAAATTAATATAAAGAAAATATTAACTATTAACTACCTTATTTTTTTTTCTAGGAAAAACAGAGACTAAGGGTAACTTTATGGTGTCGAGAATTCTCTTGCGGCTTTCCTTTTCCTTTGCGTCTTTATTCGGTGTGCTTGTTTTCTCTGATGATACATTTTGATCACTTTCTTTAACAGTTTTTTCCGTTGAATCGCCTTCTCCAATTTCAGTAGGCTTACAATCATCCTCCTAACAATAGAAATTATATATGCATTTGGTGTATGTTCTCTATACAATATATGTTTCTTGCATAACATCGATATTCAATTAAAAAATCATCATCATCATCATCATCATTTTGTACCGATATTTATTATTTAAAAGGTACATAATCAATAATGCCAGGTGTGCTGTTCGTCTGACGTCATTCATTGGTTTAATGTTGGAAAAAAATCGTTACGGGGCTATGAACACCCCTCATGAACACGCCATGATGCTCCAGGAACTTGTGCTCTTTCGAATGACATCGTTTCTTTGTAAACAGACAATCGAGCAAAGAAAAATTTATATTTTGTGTCGTCTATGTTTATATCCGTTTAAATTAAGGTTTCGATGCGATTGGTATAATCATATTCTACACGGGTTCTATAGAGATTTATTTAAACGCCCACGGCAATGTTTGCGTGACTACCAGCGCGTGCAGCGAGCAATTTAAAATAGAATATATGAATCTCAACGACAGTCGTACACCATACAAAACGATTACACGATTACAATGATTTCTATATAATTCTGAAGAATGAATGAAATATTGTGGATGCAAGTAACATTCGCTTTCCCTATGCATTACATCTTCTATAGGGTGGAAAAAATGCAGGATGCTATTAGTAGACTAAGGATGTGTATGTATATATAGGGAATTTAAATGCATAAATACGTAATATTTAGAGGACGAAACAAATTTCTATTTATCTTTTATCCATAAAAATTCGAATTTACATAAACATCCACAATCTAGCTATCAGACTTGGATTTCTTGAGGAAGCATGTTGCAAAGCATTCCGGAGTAAGGTTTAAAACAAGCTGAAACTCTTAAGGTCCTAGATATCTTGTCAGAGAGATAAGGCCACTTAAAAAGACAGTCCTGATAATATACTATTATTAAAACAAAAAGGAAAGGCAGTTTAAAGAGAATTAAAGAGAAAATTCCTTTGTTATTACTTTACACAACTCCTTGCTCTTTGTACGACAGAAGCCGGGCATCTTAATACCGCCAATTGGAATTTTCTTCTTAGGTTTCTGGTCTTCGGATTCCGCGTCTGGAGCGGTCGATGCCACCGTATGTTTCGTGTTCTCGGCGTTCAACATTTTCTCTCTCTCTTCCTCTGCAATTTCTTTCTTATCCATGCTTTTCTCTTGATCTTCTTGACTCATGCTTTACTCCTAAAAATCGGATTAAACCCAACACCAATTAAATATTAACAGATCGGTGTTTTTAATATATAAATACATTGTAACGTTTTTTAATAGACAAATCATGTCCACAGACATAATTTATTAATTATTTAATTATTCTTTTGATAGTAATGTTTAGTTATTAAGTAAAAGAGGCTCCTTTTTTAATGAATTTGAAAGAATATAAATTTTAAGGGGAAGGAGAAATATCATAATGAAAAATTTAAGCTTATGCAATCAAAGGGAAAACGCGTGAGGACGTTACAATTTGTATTACTCCATATACAGAGTGTTTACTCCAATTCAATTCAAATTCAATACACAAACATAAGAAGGAGCAATAATCTGACAGATACCATGGAAATATTTAAAGACAATTTTTTCGGATATATAATATGTAATAAACAAATTTAGTTTATGTTTGAACTTGTTTTCTGATGAAGAATCAATCTTTCCCTAGTTGTACCATCAATTAACAGATATCTCATCAATATAGATAGATTTTGATTAATAACAGTTTTATGTTACATGTTTGCAAATGGTTGAAGAATTGTACGTCGCGTTGGAGTGAACACCCTGTATACGTATAAGCGTTGCAGCTGGCGTCGGGACGCCCAGACGTAAACCGATCGATCGGATGGCATTGCTCTCTGAGCCTATTGCCTCGAGGAGTCTAGCAATGCATAGTTACTTCACTTCTATTTTTTCAATAACTTCCGGTAGCTTTACAGAAGCTTTTACCCTTCTATTAAATTGTATTAATTTTTTAATTATTTTACATTATCAATATAGAAACATCATAGACCAATATAATGTATACATATAAATACATGAAAATTTGAGTTACAAATTTGAAAATAAAGTACTTAATTTTTGGCAAAATAAAAATGAAACAAAAAATAATTTTGGTAACTTAGAATTTAAATTAGATTAAAATTCGCAAATGTTCTATCACATGTTAATATATCTTAATAACTCAAATTTTCAAATTTAAAACATCAAACTGAAATTAAAAGATTCTAATTCAGTAGCATGGATTATTATATGTTATGGACTGTCATAGAATTATACACTTTTTATCTATACTCTCTTTCTTAAGTGACAAATACGTTATATACAAGTATATATAGAATATATAGAATATATAGAAGTAACGTAAAATAAGAAATAATATTGATATTTAATTAAAGACTAGAACAACGTTTATTTCGTTCTATATAATAATTATTTAATATGTACATATTTTCTAATGAATTTCCACTATTCACTATTTCTTCAAATTGCAATTTATACGTTGTTAGTTAAAACAATAATGACAAATATATTGTATATACATGTTTAAAAACGATTAATCTTACTCCAAAAACGTATATGATTAATTTTACTCCGAGAAACGTTAGAAATATGAACGCAGTAATATAGTTTTAACAGACAAATACGAAGACATGGAGGTAGTCAGTGTACAGACAAATTCGATCCAACAAATACTGGTCGAAACGTAAAGTGATTTTTTTCTTTGTACTTCTCCCCTAGCTTGCAGCCCCTTTATATTATGTTTCACGCATCGCCACTGTCGCGCAGTTCCGAAACAAATACGTTGAACTTTCTCTTTCGTGGATACGATTCATACAATTACAATTTCATACAATTAGTTTGAACTTAATCAATTATTCGTACAAAATGTATTTAAAATATCCATAAAGACTGTTTCTGCTACAATTATCTTCTTATTTCACCTTTCTCCTTTATTTACTATATTATACACATTAGGTAGCCATTTATAATTCGGAATTATTATTTAAAAACAATTCGATCAATGTTTATTCTTACTTCGCATTTTCCCTTTTATTAATCAAATTTACTTGATTTTATCCACGATTCAGTTCAACGTATCTTTCATTGTACGAATCGTGTGAATGGCATTTTCGATACCGCAGGTAACAGAGAAATAAAGTTGTAAATACTCACTCTTTTCGGCAGATTCGGAAAGGACGCTACTGAATTTTGCAGAAAGATTGCTTCTTTTCTGTGTCGAGAAGCTGTCGGATTGCCAGGCAATCTCGAGATTATCGTGTTGATCCTGCCGATAATGATCACTTCATCGATCGTGAAAAGATATTTAAATTTGATTCGGCACTTTACGAGAAAACTGTTTCAAATAGCGCAAATGTCACTACAAACGAAGCTTAGGGCATGCCTACCTCGACTGTCGCCCTACGAGCCGTCTACGATGCTTTCCCCCACCATGATTTTTATACGATGTGACGCTCCTATTGGTCGATTTTAACTATGCGCGGTCGCTTTGTTTTAAATGCTTCATATCATATGCTCTTTTCCTTATTTGTACCTGTTATTAAACACTGTTATACAATTGAAACTTTGCTTATTTTTATAAAACAAATAAAGATAGAAATAAAAATATTTTATTCAATGTATTCGTTAGCTATATAACACATACGAATAGAACTAACCCATTAAGAACCAACGATGCAATAACATAACATTCCACTTATGATTTCTTTATAATCAATTCACATTATCGAATTCTAGTGAATTCATGTTGGGATTGCGAAAAAAGATTCCATATATTCCAGATTTTCCATAGATGTTTAAACAAGTCTAACAATTATAGCACAGTAATCTAAATAACCGGTATATATGTTAGGTTAACCAAACATAAAATTTTCTACTACAAGACCTAACCTAATACTATGACATAATGTCTGAACTTGTTGGATCAATCACTTGCTACAAGCAAAGATAATAAATATCATATACATATCTCTAAAGAAAAAATATTTCAAGAATAAGGATATTTTGAATTACACGTCAGTGAAGATGTGTACGGTGGTAGTTCGCGCTTAGTCGAGCAACGCGCATGCGCGTTCTTTCTGAAGTAAATTCGCGTCGTCGCCGTCGTAATATCGTACTTGCGTTGTACTCGTTTCACGATACGTAGCGTGCACTGCTGTACAGCCGTATACACGTCTACTGTTTGACAGTTCGATTTTAACGCGCGCATACAGTAATCTACGATTCCGGTTCGCCGGTTTGTCTATTCGGTGTTGAAAATTTTTCCTTTGGAGAACGTTTGAACCTGCTTGCCATTGACATGTCTTTCATCGAATTCCGGAGATCGGCCTGTGAGGAAACCCGCTTGTATTCCATAGTACTGGATACATAAGCGTCCATAATGTGTTCGAAGAGGAACGTACCAACGTCTACGTGCCTAGAGATAAGATTCCTGCGTCTCTTCTGGACATCGCGGGGTTAAACTCTCGGCTCGACAGACAGGATAGCTAGTTAGATAGATAACATAAATAGTTAGAAAAGAAAACGGGCAAAAATATAACAAACAAAAGATAACGTCGGTAGCGAAATCGAAAGAGGTTCCCGATTAGGGTATCTAAGTCGAAAATCGTGAGAAAAATACGGCCGATCAATGTCTTATTTGTGATGGGAGTGCCTGCGCGGGGAGCACTCGCGGCGATTGTCGCCATAAGCGCGTTCGCTGTCTATCTAAATAGCCTTAATTGCGGCTTCGTTTTCGATGACATTTCTGCGATAAAAGATAATCGCGACTTAAGGCCTCATACACCTCTAAAAAACGTTTTTTACAATGATTTCTGGGGTACTCCTATGCATAAGGTGGGTGAATACGATAGAGAGATGGTTTCGATTCCCCCTTCCCCCTTTTACTCTTGTCTTTACCTTGTGTATTGATCCGTTCAACTCTTCTCCTCCTTTCCCTTCCCTTTCGATTTGGTTCGATTCGAATCAGTTTTATCCAAGTCAATTTTTTAGTTTTATTTTGAATTATTTATGTTTCTTACATGGATAGAATCAATATCTTTTTTTCCAGTCGACTTTATTTCTGGTCAGAAAAGTTGTTTTTTTTTTTTGTTGCTTGCCGATCGTTTCAAGGAAGATAATGTTTTTCCTTTATTTTGCTCTTAAATAAAATTGTGTTATAATAAACGCAAAGCGTTAGAGTAACTTTCTGTTTATTTTGCTATGATCCACTATGTATGACCCTATGAAATGTATAATTAAAATATTTTATTATTTATGTAGTTGTATAAGATTATCTTATGTACAAAATATTGAAAGAATTCTGTTCTTGCAAATAGGAGCAGTCGCACAAATCATATAGACCTTTGTGCGTTCTCACATTTCGATGGAATTACCTGATTCACCAATTGGATCCTATGGGATATCACCTGCTTAATGTTATCCTACATGTTGGAGTATGCTTATTATATTTCAGGTGTGTGTTTTTTTAAACTAAGACTTCTCCTTTTTAACTTTGCTATATAATTAATTGATTTAGTCCCACAAATAGTAGGCAAATTAAAAATTAGATACTGAAGGAATGTGACACAACATTAGTAACTTATTTATATATCATTGAAATTGTTTTCATTCATTTTATAAAGTAGTTACAAATCAATATAAAGTGTGTCTTAATCACCATTGCAGGACATGCTTGATGTTTCTATCTGATTCTGCAACTTTTGTATCTTCTCTTCTGTTTGCGGTTCATCCTATACATACAGAGGCAGTAAGTTGTTTAGACTGCTTTCCATATCGATCGAATCGATCGACGTTACCTTGAAATTATATGAGAATATTATTTGATAATTATTTCTAGTCCTTGTTCTTCCCTTCGGCGACAAGCTATCATGTGTCCAGATTCAAAGGGTCGACGTCGAGCGATCGATCGCGTCGTAGTTCCTAGTTCGTGTTTAGATGCATTGTCAGTGGATAATCGTGTATTAAGGTTACAGGAGTGGTCGGAAGAGCAGAAACATTGTCCTCTTTATTTTATTTAGCGGCTCTAATCATGTACACTAAATGCTGTAGAAGTAGAAAATCTACAGGTAAAAATGTTTAAAAATTTCTTTTTATCCTTATTTCCTAATAGATTTACTACTACAACTTTCTATTCATTCAAGTAGACATTAATGTTTTTATATTTTTTTTAGGATGGAAATCTTTGATATTATCTATGTCTTTTGTTTTCACTGCCATGTTGTGCAAAGAACAAGGAATAACAGCCACTGCAGTTTGTGTATTCTATGAAATTTTTGTTGTGCAAAAGGTAAATTTATATGTAAACCATATTTATTAATATTAAATATTTATTTCAACTTGTATATTTCATTACCTGCTTAGGTAAGAGCAATGGATATTTTCCTGACGTTAAAGGCAGCTTTTGGTGGGAAGAAAATATCACTTGCTTGGTCCAGTGAAGGTACAAAACGACTGACAGTCCTTACGCTTGTCACGTTTAGTTTACTTATCCTTCGGTTACATGTAATGGGCTCAAAGTTACCTGTATTTACCAGGTATCTATAAATAATAATTAAAAGATCAAAGAATCTTATTCTTGTAAATAATAAAATTCTAATAGTAAAACAAAGAAAAATAATTTTTTAATGACACTTTAGATTTGACAATCCCGCATCTGTGGCCCCAACGCCAATAAGGCAGCTTACCTATAATTACCTCGCAGCAGTTAATCTAAGGCTGCTATTTCTTCCAAGCGATTTATGCTGTGATTGGACTATGGGAACGATACCCTTAATAGAAAATTTTACAGATCCTCGTAATCTGGCCACTATAGCAACTCATACGACCATATTAGGATTGTTGGTAACAGCAATTTTAACACCTAATAGACAAACTTCCATTATTCTCATAATGGTTAGTATCAAATGTAGACTAACTGCATTTTTCGCTTGACGTAAATGTATTATTTCCAAGAAGTAATATGAACCGATTGTTTTGTATAGAGCTTGGCTATGATGATACTCCCATTTTTACCTGCCTCAAATCTCTTCTTCCCAGTTGGATTCGTCATTGCGGAAAGAGTATTGTATGCTCCGTCTATGGGATTTTGTATGCTCATTGGATATGGATGGAGCATTTTATCTGATAAAAAGTAAATTTCGCTAAAAAAAAATATCAATGAGATTTCAAAATTTTCTCAAAAACATATTTCTAATTTTCATTTCTTATATTTGCAGATTTAAGAAAGTAACACTATTTTTATTAATAACTCTTTTGGCTGCGCACACAACGAAGACTTTTATCAGGAATTACGATTGGTTGGATGAATATTCTATATTCATGTCAGGATTAAAAGTGAATGATCGCAATGCTAAATTGTTCAATAATGTGGGGCATGCTTTGGAAAGTCAAGGAAGATTCAAGGAAGCATTGAATTTTTTTAATATGGCTGTGCAAGTTCAAGGCGATGACATTGGTGCACACATTAACGTGGGTAGAACCTATAATCATCTGAAAATGTTTAAAGAAGCTGAAGACGCATATCTGAAGGTAAATGCATAGTTAAAGCGATATATTTATTAGAATTTAATGATAAAGTAATATTAAGTTTATCTGATAACTTTCTTTCAGGCAAAATCTTTACTACCAAAACCAAAACCCGGAGAGTCGTACCAAGCGCGAATAGCTCCGAATCATTTGAATGTTTTCGTAAATTTAGCAAACCTAATAGCGAAGAATGCAACTAGGTTAGAGGAAGCCGATCTGCTTTATAGACAAGCCATTAGTATGCGCGCCGATTACACGCAAGCGTATATTAATCGAGGCGATATTTTAATTAAACTTAATCGTACCAAAGAAGCCCAAGAAGTTTATGAACGGGCCCTTTTCTACGATAGTAATAATCCAGACATTTATTACAACGTAAATATCAAGAATGAAATCATTAATGTTACCAATGTTTATTAAAAAAATAAATTATTAATATGATAATGCTTTAATTTTTAAAGCTTGGGGTCGTATTTCTTGAACAAGGGAAAGCATCTCAAGCTCTAGCATATCTTGACAAGGCTCTCGAATTTGATCCAGAACACGAACAAGCGTTACTCAATTCAGCTATTTTACTCCAAGAGCTAGGACGTGCTGAATTACGAAAAGTAGCTAGAGAAAGACTTCTGAAACTTTTACGAAAAGTATTTTGCTCTACATTTTTTCATACACAATGCAAAGATAATATTTCAAAATAGTTCTTCACATCATAAACGTATTGATACTTACTTTCAGGATTCTAACAATGAACGAGTTCATTTTAATCTTGGAATGCTGGCTATGGATGACCATGATAGTGGAAGCGCAGAACGATGGTTTCGTAATGCTGTTGCTCTTAAAGAGGATTTCCGTTCAGCATTATTCAATTTGGCTCTTTTGCTAGCAGATGAACAACGCCCCCTTGAAGCTGCTCCATTTTTAAACCAACTAGTTAGATTTCACCCGGACCACGTTAAAGGATTAATCCTTCTAGGTGATATTTATATAAATAATATAAAGGATTTGGATGCTGCTGAAAATGTAAGTTAGAGAGATTGGAGTCATAAAATTCTTCCAAATATTTTATGCACCATAGAAACAATAATGGGGATTTTTTAATTGTTACAGTGTTACCGTAAAATACTGCAACTGGACCCAACAAATATTCAAGGCCTTCATAATTTATGTGTCGTAATGGTTGAGCGTGGTAAGTTAGGCTTGGCTGCTCAATGTTTGGAAACAGCGGCAGCCCTAGCACCTCATCAGGATTACGTGCATAGACACCTGGCTATTGTCAAGGCTCGTATCAGCAGACTACCTCCGGAGCAACGCGACACAGAGGTTTTCGACGATTCCTTTTGGCAAACTGGTCCCAAGGAAAGAAATTTCAACATGGGAGATATTTCCAGCAGCAGTAATGTTGGAAGTACTAGTGGCGCAAATGGTCTCGGCAATATGGAAAATAGCGGTAGCCAATTTCTAGGCAAAACGGATTCTGTATTCTCGAATCACCATAATCATATAGGTCATAAAAAAAGCAGCACGGACTCAATGAATAATCATATTGTGCATCTGAAGAGTTCATTGAAACCTGCAAGAGTTCCATTGAACGAAGTGAAGCAGGAAGTGAAAGATACGCACATCAATCACGGCAGGTCGTTGAAGACGAGTGCAAGTTCAAGCGAGCAGCAAGAATTTTCGTCTGGAAGGGTGTTTGGTAAAAGCGTGAGCTCAGATGCAACGGAATTGACAATCGATCGGGAACGTACGACTAAAACGATTAATTCGGAGAAGTTCGATAGCGCTACACCGGCATTTTCAACTGGCGAAAAGCATGCTGGAACCACACGACAAAAGGATACCGCACTTTCATAGTACTGACATTTGAAAATCGCGCCGAATACTGTATAAAGTTATATTCTACATATAACGAAAGGTGGTACAGTCGTATAGAGCTAATGTGTGAATATAAAATAAATACAGAGTATTGTTTTATATGCTGTACGAATAGAACGTTTTGTAAAATATATTAAAAAATGTGCATTCCTTTGGTTTTGTCTTTACAATTGAATGCGAATAGAGCTTTTACCTCTGTTCATAACTTATGATTCCTCATTCTATATTTTAAACATTCATATATTTTTTATTATATACATTATTTTTTTTTTATCAACTTCAATTAAAGAAATATTTGAACATCATTTTTTTTTAGTCCCGTAAAATATATTTCGATACCAATATCTTCTTTTTAAAGATCATTTTATAAATTTTGTTTGATTGTGCTCCAAAGAGAAATGAGAAATTGATATGCAGCGAAATACCATATTATCTCATTTAATGTAACAAAAGATAATGTGTTCAATATTACTAGAGATGTTTCTACAATTTTATAAAGAACTCAGCAACCTTTTTTGCTAACATATTTTTTCTGCTTTTCCTTAGTGAATCACGAGCTTCTTCACGAGCCGGTAAGTGCATCCCTTAACGTATACTTTGCATTTTCATATGTATATTGTATTTTTATTAACTTACATTTAAATGAGAAATAAATATAATACATGGAATATATATATTTAGCGCTAAAAAAAAAAATAGAAAGGTTAATTTCAAAGGTAAATTTTAAAAAGAAACCAAAGAAGAAGATAATTTGAGATTAGTGAGTTTCACGTTCACCTCTTCTCAAGATTTAAAACTAAACTTAGGTCCCTATCACTGTAAGCGGATTTCTTGTCGATAACGTGGATAACGATAGTAATAATAAGCAGTAGTGATAGATAATAAAGTAATGCGATAATCAGCCAGGAATACAACTACAACACTTGGCTAAAAAATGAAAAAAGAAACAAGAACAAAGTAGAAATATGTGGCTTCTCGCGCGTTTACCATCTCTGTCATCGACTTGTGTTAGTAGGGACTGAGCTTATATGCATATTGCTGGGATTGTCGATTTTAAACAGAGTAAAATAACTAGTAATCGGTGGATCAAGAGTTGAATACGACCTCCTCTCTTTCCTCTTCTTCTTTCATTTCTTTCTATCCTCAATGTTATATTTCTCTTTTTTCTCTTCTTCTATTTATAGACCTTTTTTCCTTACTCTTGCTTAAAGAAAATCAAAGAGAAAAATAACGTGTTCAAGTGGATGTAGAAAATCTTCGGTGTATTAAAGATGTTCTCTGAAAAAGTAGACGCGTCAGGTGTACATAGTAATTGTTCAGTATTTAAATGTGTATTCAAATTTTAAAAATGCAAGAGTATTGTTAAACGGAAACGGTGGTGTTTAATTGTTTCGATGAACCGAATGAAATGAAGACAAATAAACGGAAAAAAAGAACAATGCATTATTACGAATTACCCTTTTGCGTCGATCATTTCTGTTCGTTTTAAGCGTTGACATCTGGTCAAAGCATATTTGTGTCATCTTTGGTTACGGATTATGGAAGTATGAACATTTTCATGAGAGAAGTACCTAAACGAAGCGATTACAATATTTGTTTTAATTTAATTTGAAATCGTTGCTGAAAATTCGATTTTACCAGAGTGGTTGGAAGATGTCGTTAAATTAATATAATCGATTATCTCTTACCGATTACATAATTCAATAGATCGATAAATAATTGTCAGAACCATTAAGATAGTTCCATTTCTACGCTCTGAAAATTTACGACATTACAGAAAAAGACAATTAAGAAAAGGGAAGGAGAATATGAATAAAATACTTACTGTATATGCCAATGTTCAAGATTGTCAAGAAATCTTTTATTCTTAGAGTTAATCGAAAGGTAACTGTCCAAAATTATATAAACTAATTCCTTTCATTCATACATATAACGGCATGCAAAATAAAATTGAAATTATCGATTCATGCTTGAGATATTCGATATCAATCGATTCGATATATTCGATACATAGTATTGCCTTGCAGACTGACGATCACTATAAAAAATACTTTCGTTGTTAAATAATTGAATAATCACTAATTTTCACGCTGATTTCGTCAGTTATTATTGTTAAGATAATATTTTGTAGTTTTCTGCTACATCAATATTTTAATAACACAATAATGCAACATATATAATATATGATATTATCATATACGAAATGTGATGTAGAGTTACACCAATATGCGACGATGAAGGATTAAATCCTATTTAAATAATTTTGTAAATTTACTGTTTTTTTTTTTAAATTGTGTAACTCTTCTATATAGCGATTTGACGATGTAATATAAATTATAAACTATCAATTTTCGAATTTCAGTATCTCAAAGTAATTTCAGTATTACTTGGGTTAAGTATTGGATATCACTATCTTATTCAATTTCTCTATTCACTTCACATCGAGACAGAATTAATGCCATAGATCTTCTCTTATTAACTAACCAGATTCTCTAAATAATTGGTCAATTAGCAAGACAATCAATAAAATCTATATGAATCGATATAATCTATTTATACGTATTATTAATGAATATAATCTATTCGAAACGGTAATCTATGATATATTGTTTAGATTTAGAATATTGCAATTTAAAAATATGCAAGAGAAACAGATATTTTTAAATTAAAATGTAGCCTTAAGTTTACTTCTTATCAGCGTGTTCAGCGACAATATTATCTACATTTGTTTTCATTACGTACATACAACTTAAAATTTTATCGAAATAGAAAAAAAGTGAACTCTTATAATAACGAATATTTTTGCATTCAATAATTATCACGCGTATTATTTTTCATTTCGCACTACTCCTCGAAATGTATGTATTTTGCTTGTATGATTACATGCAAAGAAAAATACATTCCTGCTTATTGAATTTTTATTTGTTTCATGCTTTTTATCAACCTGCACAATTCAACCGCGAAGAATATATTTAGACTATTCAAAATGCTATCCTTCGACTAATGTAATTGATTGTGAAGAAAAAGAAATCTACCAACCTGTGATACATCGTGATATACACATATAATATCCCTATATATGTATACATATATGTATATATACATGTTTTATTGATCTCTATCTTGTCGATGTATGAGTAAGTAACTCTATTACAATAAAATATATTCCCTTTTATTATAGAGCTTGATCTTTTTATTATTTATTTTTCGATAATATTCAAATTATTATCTTACATCGATTGGAGGTTTAAAAACGATTTTGTTATATAGTTTATTCTTAGCCAATTAAAAAGAGGAAACAGCCGCAACAATTTGTGAGAGTGAATAGAATGTTACACTGTGGGAAATAATAGTTAAATAATATCTATGTTACTGAAGGAAGTTATATCAGCACGGTACGTTGAATCGTGAATCATTCTCCAGTATGATAATTAATATCTTAAAAACAATCGTCAGTATTTCCTATGACCATTATTTCTACCTAAATTTAATTATTTATCAATTTTTTATAAAATACCATTAGTATTGTTTATCTTAAAAAATGTTACTGCTATTATTTCAACTTTTCTGTGTATTTATTGAACTAAATTTTTAAAATAGATAATACGGAAAAGCTGAAGGAATAATTCTTCGATGATATAATGTTGCTCGATCTTTTACACAGGTTTCCTTCCTGATAATCTTTTTCAAATATTCGCGCGTGGATGAATAAGGGGAATTCGTGAGATATTTGAAAAGCATTCGATCCAGGATTTTAACACGGAAACATTTACAGTACAAGATTTACATTTGCACGAATGATATCTAAAAATAGGTCGTTACTCGACGACTGGTACGCGACAGCAACAGCATGGGGCTTCATTATTGATAAGTCCTGATAAAAGTTAATAAAAGCGATTTAAATAGACATACTTGGGAGGATCCACTTATGATACTTGAATTTCGAGTTCACCCAGTACAAGTGTTCGCTTTTAAGTTTAGCTCATTTGGATTTACAAAAATTCAATCGACATTCTTTCTATTACGAATAGATGTTACAGTTCTTTGACACCTTTAATTTATCAGTAGTTGAATATCATACTAATTATATTATATAGTACTGTATGTTATATTAATAGTACCGTACTATATCATACTAATACTGTTATAATGTATAAGCTGCAGATGTTTATGAATTTATAGACTTGAATATATAAAAATATATAAAGTAAAACAAAACATATTAGGTGCTATTTCATTAGTTGCATTCATGCAAATATAAATTTGCATAAATATCTGTATTGTAATAATAGAATATGATTAATGATTTTTTTCAATGAGAGTAAGCTACTATAGTATTATTATTATTATTATAGAATCTTACTAAATTTAAAAATTTGCAAAAATATTTCTTTGCTTCTAGATGTACGCAAATCGATTATACGCGCTCATGAGTTTAATACTCGTGATAGTGATCCTAATACCGCTGGCGGAACATGCATCGGATACATACAAGCAGCGGAACATACATGGATCGGATGTATTTCAGTATGGTCAGAAAGGACAATCTAGGGATCAATCTCGAGATCAATCTCGAGATCAATCTATGACAGAAATGCATCAATATTGTGGCCGAATTTTGTCAAGTACTTTACAGATAATATGCGGTAGTGTTTACAATAGCCGATTTAAAAAAAGCAACCAAGGTAAGTAGATCATATAATACATTGTAAAAAGCATATTGCTCTTATATCATTTGTTGCAAGAAAAAAATAGGAAAGGGAAGTATGTAAATATAGTTAAAAACGTTGCTACTACTGACCGATATCAAATGGAGGAAAATTGTAGGAAATTCAATATTTTCATTTAAATATTATATATTCTTTCTTTTTCTTTTAGAAATGGAGATGGATGATTATATGGCCTATAGTTACGATCTGCATCCTTATAAGTCTATCAAGAATGCGAAAAAAATGATTAGATTTCGAAGAAATGGACGGGGAATTCACGAGGAATGTTGTTTAAAATCTTGTACGACCGAGGAGCTGCGCTCCTATTGCGGTGCTCGTTGATGAGAGAAACATTTTTTAAAACATAAGCAAAAGATTGAGGAAATGCTCAAATATAATGTTTTCCCTATTTACTAACATACCATATTTTCGATAGCCATTTTTTATGTTTTAATATAATAATTCAGCAAAAGCAACATGATATTCTGTATAATCTTAGATCTATTTAAAACTGTTAGCTTAAACAATTTATTCAGAAATGATCTACTCATCTCAATTTTATGTGATAATAGAATTTATACAATTATTCTTAATTCTTATTCATTCCTTATTGTACTATATGAAATATACAAGAACTTTAATATAGAACGATGTTGCTTTAAACAAAGTGAATACCTTATTCGTGATAACGAATAGTATATATGTGATATATAATACATGCTTGTAATCAATTGTATAAGAGATTGTAATTGTTGTATGATCATTTTTAAAAATTAAGAGCTAGTAAGTACTTATATATATGTGATGAAAACTTATTAAGAGTTGTTGTCAGCTTTAACCGCGTTGGTTCAACTGACTCAAATGTTTAAAAATTTACTGAAAGATCTGATCTCATTTGTACTTAACCATATATTGTGTAAGACTAAATTCAATGTTAATTATTAAATATGTTTTCATGTACCAATGTGTCGTTATTTAAAAATACACAATCATTAAGAAAAACGATAATAACAATCAATAGGTTAGTTTTTATAGATTTAATTTTTTAAAAGATATATATATATATATATATATATACGTATAAATTATTTATAAAATATATGAATACATATTTATAAATTTTAATATATTGTTTTAAATTGTAAATTGAATTTAATGATTTATGTATTTACTTTATATATATCCTTGTATTTAGGTTACATGTGCATGTAAGTACATACAAAATAATTTAAAAAATAAAGAAACAAAATGTATGCGTATAATTGTATAAATGTTAAAAAAGATTCTTCATAACAAATATGAAACTTCTTCAGGTGAAAGATTTTCGGAATCTTCATATTATGTGAATAAATATTTAGCAAACAATGGAGATGGAAGAAATTTATAATTTCACTATTTTTCCATTAGTTATGTCTAAATTTTCAGTTCAATGGTCTACAGATAATCATATATCAATTCTTACTGAAAGAGGAATTCACATATTTGTAAGTTTAATCTAGTAGTATCAATATTATATGTGGAATTAATAATAATATACCTAATGATGTTATCTTTTGCAGGAATTGATACCTTCTCCAATGTCTCCTTGTTCAACTATAAAATTTATTAGATCTTTCATTTATGCACCTTCAACATTTCCAACAGAAAATATATCTAACAAAATAGAATCTAAAATTTGGGGCATGCAACGTGAAGCAGTTTATTCATTCATAATGGAGGAGAGTTTAACTCCAAAATTATCTAATTTAAAAGAAATGGTACCAAAAATAATTGACTTAACTTGGTCACCACAGAATTTAATACATCCCAGCAAGTGTCTTATTGCAATTTTAACTTCAGCAGGTGCTGTTACAATAGCATATAAAATTTCTAAAGACTGGTATCCTGCATATGATTTATCTTCTATACGCTATAATTTTATAGAGCAAGAAATTAATACAAAACTGAAAGAACCTAAAAATAATTCAACTTTGTTTGAAACATTTAAAAATTGTTTAAAAGCATTACAAGCTTCTTGTTTTACTTGGAGCAAGCTTTTTGTAAATTTTGCATATTTTGCTGTTGCATATTTCAATGGAGATATAATTATCTATAAAATTCCAAAAATATCCGACTATAATGAAATATCAAATCCTGAGATTATAGGAACAATAAGATTAAATGAATATATAAAAATAAGTGCTTTAAATTGGGTTACAATTGACATAAAAAAGCATTTAATTATTGTTGGATATATTGATGGACGTATTCATGGTCTTAATATTGAAGATCATGATCAGAATGTGGAGCTAAAATTTATTGAGAAATATTATGATTATAAAGATCGTATTTCTATTAGCGCCATAAGAATATTTCCTCAAAATGACTTGAATATAAAAATCTTGGTTGCAAAAGGTCACTTTTTGTTTTTATTCTGCATTGAGAAAAATGGTACACTAAAAACTATGGAACATTTGCAATTAGAAGGCTTCACGATCTCGGGTAAATAAAATTATGTTACTATACAATTTACAGGAAAACGTACAATATTAATATAAGTAAATGAATAATTTTTAGGAATGACTTGTATAAGCACAAATTATGCGTTAGTCACTACAGAAAATGGCTTAATGTTTTCAGTTAATACCGAAAGAAATCAATTTTTAAAAACGAAGGTAAACAATAAATTATTGCAAAGTCATGTTCGATATTTAGGTTGCGCACATTCTCCAAGCTTTGTAATTTTTATAAACGTAACTAGTCCCAACACTATATACGACCATTTAGTAATGAAGGAACCGACCAAAATACATATGTTCTGCTTAAAACATAAAAACTGGGACCCATCAACTGTTTTAAATGAGAGCAAACATGAGAGATTAGAGCAATTATGGGATTGTTTAGAAGCGATTAGGATGAAAGCAACAAGAGCATTAAATCCGACGATTCTTTTATCAAAAGTACCGTCCAATTTAGAATCTTTATCTTTGCATGAATTACGAGTAATAATGTGGACATCTGTGATGATACAAGTTTGTGAAAAGAAAAAGGTCATTCAGGGAATAGGTAGTATTGCTGGAGAAATATCAGAAGCACAACCCTTAATTTTTGTTCACTCTGCATGCAATTATCTTATGCGTCTTGAAAGCAAATCTTCTTTGTCAGAACAGCAAAAGCTTTCCATATGTTTATTAAAGATGTATTTAGAGGCATATTTGACTGGAGAAGAAAATAAAAAAGTAACACCATTTTCCAAACATATTAAAGACGTTTTAAAAAAAACATGCAAACTCAATTTAAGTAATATTGAGACTTGTAATCTGTGTGGTGAAATTATAAATGAACTTCCTTGGAAAGTTACCAAATGCTCACAAGGCCATATATTACCTAGGTGTGCTATTACCCTCTTGCAAATAACTACCATGCAGTACAGAACATGTCCAATATGCAGTTTAATTTTTCATCCATGCTTGGAAAAAGAGTTTGAAGAAACAAGATGTCTTTTTTGTGATGTTCCTGCACTTGAAGAAAACCGAGTGCTGAATACAAAATGTTATATTCCAAAAGAAAAGAGTTTGTGCAGTTTACAAAGTCATACTCTACAGATGTCAGAAGATCGAGAAATGGATACAGTTGCTGATGAATCTTAAAACATGTAAATATAAAAATATATTTAGTAATAAATGGTATAGGCCGTTCAAGATTTAAAATAATATTTCCTGGATCAACAGAAAATTTATTAGGCCTCCATCAGGAAAAATATTAACTTCGTAGGTGATTTATTCTGTAATAAATTACTTAAATTATAAACTATCTGCATGTGTATATATATATGTATATTGTATGTGTATATATATATGTATATATATATGTATACATATATGTATATATGTATATATAGATAGATATATAATTCTATGTATTTATTTATTGTTAAATAATATGTTTTCAATAATGAGTAAATAAAAGTGATATTTTAAAGAATTTTGTTGTGAAACTCTGCAACCCATTTTTCACATGCTTATATGTTGATATCCTATTTATTTGTAATATGTAAGTAACAATATTTTCTTATTTGTTATAAAAAAACATATGTATACAAATTAACAATTAACTAATTTATATTTGACATACTTAAATATAGTTTGATGTTCTACTGCCAGGGGGCGGTTTATTCAGTAAGACCATACGTATAAATTTCAAGTAATTATCAGTTATTACATTTCTATACGTGTATTTTTTCATTTAAATATTATACTTTTTATTAATTTAAATATAATAATATGTGAAAGTTTGAGATGATTTATAAAAGAATGTCAGGTAAAAAAGGTCTCTCCATGTTGTTTAACCAGTTTGTTATGATTTAAATTTATACATATATAAATATGAACCTGTGAAATAGTTAATAAGTAAATAATAAATAGTTAATATATGCAAATTTTTAACTTTATTTTAATCTTAAAGAATCAACGTGTAAAAATGACAATAGCGATTGTGTACTCATTTGCAGAACAAAAAAGTCATATTGTCGTAAATGTAATTACTTTCAATATTATAAAAATAAAACAATAACAATTTTTCGTTTTTGAGATTAAAACAATTTTACATACCTAGTATACGCATAGTGGAAAGACAGACTTGCAAATTACATCAACTTTTATTTATAAGTGATTGCTCAATATTTTTGCTATAGATAATATGCTAAACATTTGTATGATGACTTTAATTGATTTTAAAATTATTGAATATTTAATTAAAGAGTAATACTGGTTAGAAGTTAGAATAGAAGTTATGAAATACATAGAGAGAAAATTGTAATGTGCATTTTTAATATTTTTCTATTATTTCAATTCTATGACTATTTTTACAGTTACAATTTTGAGAAGGACCAAATAAAAAGTACATGTTGTAAGTACTTTATTTTCTTTGTTTATTATTGCTATAATATGCAACTAGATAATGTCTCTAAATGTTTAAAGATTAACACATTCACAGGCCATGCTAAAAGATATACATCCTTTCCATATATCTAAGAAAGCCATATGCATGCATTTTGTATTAACTGCTTCAAAACAATTAATTAGTTACAATAATTCTTGTTTCTCCAATAATTTTTGTTAGAATATTCATTTGAATTATTCCTTGCATGTAAAATATTTACAATTTAATTATCTACACAGAAATTCAAACACAAGGTATTCCTATATCAAGAGTTATATGACTTATAACGTTAAACATTCCTAACCCATGGATGGGTCAACAGACTTGTGAGTTGAGAATACACTGACCCATACATGGGGCAGGGGATTGTGAATTTGTTAAAGTAATCTGAATGGTTAATAAAACCAGAATAGACAAGATAATATGACATAATAGTGTAGGTGATATGACATTAATAAAAATTCTTTTAATCCACGAGTGTTAAAATAGAAATTTATGTTTCCAGAAACATATATAACAAGTTTAATCTGACATTTTGGGTTCTGAAATTGAAAATAAAAATGTTTTATACTTAAATGAAGGTCTTTTTGAAAATAGAGAACTATTTTGTCATTCACTATGTCTTCTTTATTCAAGTAAGTATATACAAAGAAAAAAATAAACTGTTATATATTAATTCTGCATAGTTTTAGTAGGGAATTGTGTGAAATTAATTATGTAGTATAATTAATATAATTTTTATTTTTGTGTAACATATTCAGAATGTGATAATAATATAATAATTTAAAAGCACATATTTGATTTCAGAAGAGATACTAAAAATAGAGTATATATGAAAGAACGGCTTGCAAGGGTGGAAGAAGTGAAAAAATCAATAAGGTCATTATGTGACAATGATTCCAGTACTCCTGAAGATGTACGACCTTTCTTTTATAAATTTGGAAATTCACGTAAGATGAATAGAAGAAGTTTATTGTAGAAGGAAATTAGAAATGTTTATTATAATAAGTTAAAGTAGTAATTTTATTCAGAAAAATTATTTTTAATTAATTCCTAGGTGATAATTCAATTGAAAGGTCATCTGATGAAGATGGCATTAACAGACCAAAACAAGCAAAAAGGTCTAGAAGAGAATCTTCTGAGGAGGAGAGTGAAGCTGCTCATCATAAACAAAAGAAAGGCAAGGACCATTTAAAAAATGATGGGCACAAAAAGATTGTGAGAAATAAGAAAGTTGATTCTAATAATGTAAGAAAAGAAAAGAGTAAAACCAGAAATTCAGTTTCTAGTGATTCAGATGATGTAATTTATGAGAAATCTGCTGAAAAGAAGACAAAAAAACATTCATCATTAAAGTCAAAACAAAAAGATCTCAACTTATATAAGGAAGAGGCAGACTCTAGTTCTAGCAAAGAATTCCAAACATCAAAAATTTCTCTTAGTAGTTTGAGTGTTATGAAAAAAGCTGGGAAGGATCGAGTAATATCCACTGAGTCAAATCCAGAATCCACATCACAGTTAATAAAAAAGACTAGAATCAGTAAAGAACAAAGCTTACAGTTTAAGTCTCATGTTGTGAAAATTTTTAATCAATTTAAGGCGATTTGTTCAGAGTATGAAATACAGATGGAACATGTAAAATGGAAATATTTTAAGAAAGAATTAACATACCA
Organism: Bombus terrestris; assembly: GCF_910591885.1. Taxonomy (NCBI): domain Eukaryota; kingdom Metazoa; phylum Arthropoda; class Insecta; order Hymenoptera; family Apidae; genus Bombus; species Bombus terrestris. Next base: position 7,176,993 of record NC_063282.1, on the reverse strand, counting down.
AGAATCAGCGTTTAATGTTATAGAAAAATCGAAAAATGTGATCAACAATCTTAAATTGGAACTTAATGCACAAAAAGAAGAATTAACAAATTTTTATGAAGAATGGAGTAAAAGTCATAAAGTACAAAGCATAGCTCATGAGGACTGTTCTTTAAGTGATAACGAAATAGCAAAAGAGAGAGAGGATACAGAAGAATCCAATAAATCCGAGAACAGCTCGAATGCAGCAAGCGTAGTTTCTGAATGTGATAATGAAGAAATATTTTCTGATGAAGGAACAAATAATACGAAAATAAACGTTGATAAAAACAAAACAAACAATACATTAACTAAAGTTTCAGAAAAATTAATAGGTGACAATGAAAAGAGTGATCAAATTATCTCTTCCATCTTAGACAACAAACAGGAAGATAAAACTTATACAAGAGATGAAACAAAAGTAATTGATGCAAATGAGAAGACATCTGAAGAATATCAGATATCTACAAATGAACATGCTATGAACGAATCCATTGATGATATATTTGAAGATACAGCTGAAGATATAGACTTTAATGATTTGATAGAAGCCAGAGATGAATGTAGGAATAAAAATGTTTTAAAATTAAAAGAACTTGAAAAAAATAATGATAATAAAGATAAAAACTCGTGCCCTACTAAAATTGAAAATGCAAAATCTAAATTAGTTTTTTCTGATGAAATTGTAAAATCAACTGAAGAAAAGAAAAATGACGTTTTAGATGATATTGATGCCGAAGAACAAGCTAAGAAGGTAATGTTAGAATCGGACTCAGAAACACCCACAAATGATGAATCACTGAATGAAAAATTTATTGAAAGTTTCGGCACAAATGATAGTTTCAAGGAAAAAGACATATCGCAATCAAAAAAGATAAAATGTGATAAAAAAGAAGGAAAAGATAAGACACAGAGTAATTCTATTCATGAAAATAATTCATTAAACAAACTTGATGAACTCATTAATGAAGAAGTTTGTGCTAAACATGCACTTCTTGAGTCAAATTCAGATGATTCTATGAGTCCTTGTGATAAAAAAGAAAATTTAAGTAAGAAACATTATTCCAGTGACAGTAGTGAAAATTCAAGTTCTGATAATGATATTAAATTAAAACCACTAATAATAAATACTTCTTCAAAGAAAAATAAAAATGAAGATAAAAATCTTACAAAAGACAAAAAGGCATTGTATTTTAGACAACCACCACGTTTACCTAAAATAAGTTATGCTGGGTCAGATGAAAAATTAAAAATGTTTTGTAAAGTTGTTGTAGAAAAATTACCAGAAAATGCTCTTAAAAAGTATAAGAATGCGTTAGAAAAATCTCGACAATATTTAGAGAATAAAGAGCTTAGAAGGTACAAAACAAAAAAATTATTTTTCATTACTTGCAATAAAACTTTTATATATTTACTTATATATATTTTATTGTGTGTGTGTGTGTGTGTGTGTGTGTGTGTGTGTGTGTGTGTGTGTGTGTGTGTGTGTGTGTGTGTGTGTGTGTGTGTGTGTACACATATATATATATATATAGTATATATATATGTATGTATAGTACATATATATATATATAGTATATATATATATAGTATATATATATAGTATATATATAGTATATATATATATAAGTATATATATATATATATATATATATATATATATATATATATATATATATATATATATATATATATATATATATATATATATATAAGTATATATAAGTATATATAAGTATATATATATAAGTATATATATATATATATATATATATATATATATATATATATATACTTATTTTTGCAGCCTAATTGATTTGGATAGGTTACAAAACAATCGTAAAAATACTTTTGGCTCGACACGAAGTTCTTTATCTAGAAAAGCAAAAAAGACTAAAGTAAAGGAAATTGAAGATTCCCTATTGAATCATTTGAAAAACGAAAATGCAGAGGAAGATTCTGATATAATTGAAAATATAGGGGAAGATTCTGATATAAACAATGATATTTCAATCGCAAAAATACGAGCTAATTTCCAAACTAATAGGGAATTAATGTTGGAAGCAGATGCAGTTACTAAGAAAGCTCTTTTATATTCTTCCGACTCAGATATTGGTAGATATTAGATTAGCTCCTTTTAAATTTAATATCATTTCTTGTTTATTAGCATTACATATTAAATTTATTTATAAAATTAAATTTTACATATCTTATTTCAGGTGAACGAAAAGAATCTACTTCTGAAAACAGTAACAGTGAGGAGGACAAAAGTAAAACTAAATCAAAGGATCTTCCAAAACGATCAACTCAAAAAGCTGAAAAAAAGAGTAGTGATAAGGTAACAATTAAGATGACAATTAATTTGTTTTAGATTAAGATATTAATTAATTCGATTATACTTAGGAAAATGATGACAAATGGAAGAAAAATAAATGGAGGCGAAATAAACTATTAACAATGAAGTTCTCCTCTGATTCAGATTCTGATGTTGCAAGAGAAAAATGGAATAAGAAACAAAAAGGGACAGAAAAGGCAGAAGAAAGTTATATGTGAGTTATTTAACATGGTTAATTAATAAATAAACCATGTAATATATTAAATAAACCATGATATTTTTTGAAATAGCGGACATTCAGCTACCAAAGTTGTAAAACGCGAAAGAAGAAATCGTAGACAGATTATAGATTCTGATTCAGATCTGCAGGTGATAAATTCTGATACAAAATCAAATAAATCGGCCATGTCAGAAGATAATATGTCTTCAGATAGTGATTCTTCAATAGGAAAGCCAAAAAAGATGCATAAACGTAAGACACATAAATCATCTGGTTCTGACTCTTCGATTATAGAGAAAAGGTATTTTTTATACATATATATACAATACTATACAAAAGCTTTATACCATCAGTGTTACTGATTTTGTAACAGCAATTAAATACATATGTGTAGAGGTTGCTCACAGATTACTACATGAAAATTAATTTTTAAACATTTCTTTCATCGTGTTATTCACTTACAGTTTTACATGATTTAGAAATGTTTGAAAATTGTTCAATGTTCTAGTCTAGATATTTTTTACAATGTATATGAGATTATGTAGAATGGGCCAGGGAGAAAAAAACATTCAAAAAGAAAAATTTTTGAGGTACCATTCTACTAAAGTAATATAGTGCTGAATTTATTAAAAAATTATTTTATAAATCCAAAAGAACTACTGCTACTGAGCAAAAAATTATTTATGCTGAGCAAATATGAATTATTTAAGACTATTTTTATATATTTTTAAAACTAATTGCCAATTCTACAATTACATATTTTCTTAGAAATAACAACAAGGATAAAATAATATTCTCAGTATATTCTTACATTCATTCATAAAATAACATTTAAACAAATAACATTTTCATTTGATAAGTGGTTTAAAATTTTCGCAAGTTATTGTATATTTTTCCATGATTTATTTTAATGCTTTCCTTTTGTATGAAGCTATCAATTTCTATAGAAAATCGTATAAAAAAATTTATAGTAATTTTATATGTTGGGTTTTACATTCCTATACATATATATTCCTTATAAATTCTTAGAACCAAACCAAAGAGAAGACGCATTAAAAATATATCCAGTAATAGTGATGAAAATAACGATAAAGACCTTGATATTACGAATTCTCAAGGAACACCTGGAAAAAAAGGTCGTAAAAATATTCGAAAAGTAATGAAAGATAAGCAAGTTACAAGTGATACTAAGCAAGCTGCTAAAGAAGAGGAAGAAAGACTTAAACGTATTGCTGAGAGACAAAAATTGGTACATATTTTTAATTAATTCTTAACTAATTTTCTGTTCCATAAGAATGAATAAAAAGTATTTCTTTATTTTGTATTATAGTACAATGAGATGTATGAAGCAAGATTGGCTGGCGAAGAAAAAGTAGATAAGTTGGTATTGGATTTTGATCCTGAAACAAAAGAGGAATTGGTTACTGTCCATGAAAATTTAGTAAAGCGTTTAAAACCCCATCAAGCTGAGGGAATAAAATTCATGTGGGACGCATGCTTTGAATCATTGGAAAGAGTAAATTCTTCTAGCGGATCTGGATGTATAATTGCACATTGTATGGGACTAGGTAAAACTCTTCAAGTAATTGCCTTGGGTCATACACTTTTAACACATGAAAAAACTGGTGTTAAAACAATTATGATCGTTTGTCCCTTGAGCACGGTACTTAATTGGGTAAATGAATTTACGAATTGGTTAAAGGATATAGAACATGACATCGAGATTTACGAAATGACTAAGTAAGTTCCATAAATATATTTACAAGTACATTTAAGGTAATGATGAACAAATGGTCATATAATATTTGTTGATAAATTTGTTAAAGATTAAAGAAAAATATAGAACGAAAGTTTCAATTGGAAAGCTGGCAAAGAACTGGTGGTGTACTCATTATTGGCTATGAAATGTTTAGGAATCTAAGTGGCACAAATAATAAAATGAGAAAGAATATCAAAGAAGCAGTTTTACAGTACTTAATAAATCCTGGTCCAGACGTCGTAGTTTGCGATGAAGGACATTTACTAAAAAATGAGGATACTGCTCTCAGTAAATCAATGAAACAGATTAAAACATTACGAAGAATTGTACTTACAGGAACACCACTCCAAAATAATTTGATAGAATGTAAAATTTGATCAATATTAAATAAGTATATATATAAATAATTCAGTATTCGTTTGATTAAACATTTGTAACTGATATATTACAGATCACTGTATGGTACAGTTTGTAAAGCCAAATCTTTTAGGAACGAAGAAAGAATTTTTAAACAGATTTGGGAATCCAATAACTAATGGTCAATTTGATGATTCTACTGAATATGATGTTACATTAATGAAAAAACGAGCATACGTTTTGCATAAGATGTTAAAGGGCTGTGTACAAAGGTTTGATTATTCTGTACTAACACCGTTTTTACCACCGAAACAGGAATATGTAATTTTTGTCAGTCTAACTGAAATGCAAATTAATATGTATCAACATTATTTGGATAATTTTGCAAGGTATGTGAAATGACTTTTTAATGAAATTTCAAAATTTAATATATATTTTCTATTTCAGGCGAATACGCAATGCCAATGGATCTCTTTTCGCAGATTTTCAATCATTACAAAGAATATGGACACATCCTTTGGTTTTGCGAATGAATGCAGAAAAGATAGAAAAGATAAATGAAAAAAAATTCGAAATCAGTGATTCGGAGGGTTCTTTAAAAGACTTTATTGACGATGCCGAAATAGAGACTACGACCAGTATGAGTACTGAAGAAGATGATGATATTGTAACCATTGATACAAATATTACAAAAAATATAAGAACTAATTCCAAAAATAATAGACCAGGTAAGATTATATTTACGTTAAACTAATATGTTATAAAATATATATATATATATTTTGTTCTTATTTCTTATTTTATATGTTATTTATTGTGTTACTTATTATTTTATTATGATATTTATTATTTTATATGTAGAAGCTGAAATAATTCCTGAAGAACCTGAAAAGAAAGAAGAGGAATGGTGGTTACAGTTTGTTAAACTTGAACATTTTGAAGATATGAGAGTTTCTTCCAAATTGATACTTCTTTTTGGAATCCTGAAGGAATGTGAACAAATCGGAGACAAAGTGTATGCTTTTTATATCACTTTTAGAAAAGTCTACAATAATTTACATACTATCTTTAAAAATTGTTTAACTATTTTAGCTTGGTATTTTCACAATCGTTGTATTCATTATCTCTAATCGAGCAGTTTCTTGAAAAAATCGATAACACAACACAAAACGGTGAAAATTCGGAATATATAGATGGACATACTGGAAGTTGGTCATTGGGGTTGGACTACTTTCGGATGGATGGTCAAACATCCGCTGAAAATAGAAACGCATGGTGCAGAATATTTAATGAACCATCAAATACAAGAGCAAGATTATTCCTAATCTCAACCAGAGCAGGTGGACTGGGAATTAATTTAACCGCTGCCAATCGTGTTATTATTTTTGACGCAAGTTGGAATCCTTCTCATGATGTCCAAAGTATATTTCGTGTATACAGGTTCGTGTCTCTAATTCTAATTCATCGTGATTAATAATAATAAGATTTCATAATTACTGAAATATATATAATTTACAGATTTGGTCAAAAGAAACCATGTTACGTTTATCGATTTCTAGCAGCTGGAACGATGGAAGAAAAGATCTACAATAGACAAGTGACAAAACTATCACTTTCTTGTAGAGTCGTCGATGAGCAACAAATAGAACGTCATTATAGCAATCAAAATTTAAATGAATTGTACACATTTGAACGAAACAACGGAGAGAAACCGACTCTGAATTTGCCTAAAGATAGATTATTAGCAGAAATATTTTTAAAATATAAAAATTTTGTAGAGAACTATCACGAACATGATTCTCTTTTGGAAAATAAAGTAACTTGTAGCTACATAATACAGTAATTTGCTTGTCTCAAAATAAATATTCTTAATAATCTTGTTTAATAATAGGCAGAGGAAGAACTGAATGAGGAAGAAAGAAAGCAAGCTTGGTTAGAATATGAAGAGGAAAAGAAAGGAAAACCACCAACAATGCCATCATATTCAATGGCGTTCGCAAATAATATGATGTTAAATCAATATAAGATACCGCCACCATTGAGTATTGGCACGGATTATGAAAAACTCCGAATACTTCTTCAAAAGGATGTAAGAATATGATATTTTTCATCAATAACTCAAATAGTTTGCTCATATTTATTAGCTTCTTATAATAATTTACATTTTATAGTATCCTAATGCAACACCACAAACCCAACAATTGATGACTGCTAATGTATTAACAAATATGTACAATTACATGGAACAACATTCTTTCTACAATAACGCAAATTCAATAATCGATCAGGTATTTCAATAACTTACAATTTTCCTGTTGATAACGTTTGAATATAAAACATGTTTTTTGTATAAAATTTAACTGAGGATTTATGAATACTAGAATCCAAACTTAACTTCGGTACCCAATATGCCTCAAACATCTTATTCAGTACCGAATAGAATTAAGAATTTGACCAATCAACAGAAAGATTATAGGATTACTGATATTAGATCTGGAGATGTTGATGATGATGTTGTAGAGGTAACATGCATACATTAACAAGGAATTAAAGCTAAATATTTATTAAATGTAAAATTTACTTGATACAATTTCAGGTTATATCAACGACAGTAAATAACAAAAATAAAAATCAAGAGGAATGAATAAAATTATACAATGTAAAGTTTTATATTGTTTTATATAGTGTAAAAATGCTTTGATATATTGTCCTAAACGCTTATACTTTCATCTACATTTTTAGTATGTTATATTTGTATTATGGTAGTATCAGTATTGAATGAAACTGAATAATATTGTTGCTATAAGTAATTAGTATAAAATTATTACTTGAACAATGGCATTTTTTATTTGATAAACTTTTAAATATATATATATATATATACAGACAAATATGTGTTTATAAACTGTATATTCATACTAACCATAAAACTTCTATACTGACTTAGATTACTTAAATAGAGTATTAATGAACTATATAATTTATTTAACATTAATTTAATGATAAATTTATATTAAACAAATAAGTAATTTTTATATTGTTTACAATTATGTACAAAAATATGAAGTTTATTTGATTTAAAGTTGCAAATGTATGTAAAGTGATAATAAATTAATTAAACAAGTATAATTATAATTTAAAAATTAGATTTAGCTGATAAAATATTTCTCCAACCATGTTGCAATAAAATTTTTAATTTTTCCTTTAATTTGGCATATTCTTCAAGAAATGCTACATTTTGGTTTTCACCCTTGTCATAACTGTAATCATACAATTCCTCTGCAATGATATTGTTCCAATTTGGTGACATAGTTTCAGGATTAAATGATAACCATGCTATATAACGATATTTATTTGTCCTTAGAGTATACCCCATTGCTTTAATCTCTTTTAAACGTGGTTCATCACTATTTGGATGTATCGAAGGTTCAATGCTTGGTCTTGGATATTGTGCAAACGCCGCCTTTTTCCATAATATTGGCTATAAATTATACTATATTATAAATATTATATACTATAAATTATTACAAATGTCTAAGATAAACAGTTTCAACAATTATATATTATTAAGGCTATAAAATTTAAATTTGTAAATTAATAATACCTCGTCTTTTAAAGCAGCTCTTATAAGTGGTATAAAAGTAATTCCTTCGCTGCAGGTAATTTGCATACTTTCACTTGAACAAATAGGTATTGAGATATTTGCTAAATCTGCAATTGTTGGAAAAATATCAACTAATTCTACTATTGAATCTATAAATATCTGATTCCCTTTTGACGAATTATTTACGCTTGTATTTTCTTTTAGTTTCTCATATGTAAGCCCAGGTATTGATACTATCAATGGTACTTTTAAAGCAACATCATAGTTGCTATATTTAGCCCATACCGCATGCTCTCCTAGTGACCAGCCTACATAAATATTAATTGTAAAAAATTGAATAATAATTTAAAAGATAGAAAAATTTAGATAATAGTTAATTGGAAGATTTTTCAACTCACCATGGTCAGACATTAATATAATAGTAGTATCTCCTCGAATTGACAACCTTTCCAAATGATTTATTAATGTACCAATTAAATCATCAATATATGTTACAGATGCATAATATGATTGAATAATTAACCGAGCAAAACTTTCTAAAAATTAAAAAGAAATAAACATATATCTTTGTGCATTACACACAAAAAAATAAATTTTTACATATCACTTTAATTATACTTGGTATTTTTTCCCATGGAAATTTAAGATTCAAAGCAGCAATATCTTCCCTTTTTCTTAAATCATTCCAAGGATTATAAGCAATACTACTAACATTCTTTGACCATTTATAAGGTTCAGGTACTTCAAATTTGTGCAAGGGGTGGTTTTCTGCAAAATATTTTTTTTTTATAAAAATGATTTCTTTAATTAGAAATCTTTATGATTATGATAATAATTAATCATAATAATTAAATATACTTAAATATTTTTTTGGATATTTAAATGGTATGTGTGGTTTCTGAAATCCAACTGCTAAAAAAAAAGGACTACTATTTCTTGCTTGATTAGATAGAAAAGTTTTAGCTTCCCTCAATATTTCTATATCTGGTAATGTTTTATTTGGCATTGATGAAACTTTAACGGGACATAACTAAAATATGAAAAACAAAATTTGTAATGTTATTAGGTATCATTATCTCTTTCAATCTTCTCAATACTCTTTAAATAATAGCTCATTATATCACAAATATTACAAGATTTTGTGCAGGCAGTATCTGCATATTTGTTTGACATATTGGAGCATCTTTATATCTTTCTGTAAATGGATGAAAGGGAGTTTCTGACCATGAATAAGGGCTATCATCAGAATTATTTGAACTAATTCCTGTGAAACATACCATAATCATATCAAATGATGTAAAACAATTTATATTCACATATCGCATCTTAAAAACTAAAAACCTGGATGAAAAACTTTTCCCACTGATTTAGTAATATATCCATTATTTTTTAGATGTTGGGGCAATGTTGTAAAGTTGCCAATATCTTTTCGCCAGTAGCTATAGAAATCATAAAGATGAAGTGTATCTGGTCTTCGGCTTGTTAAAAATGAATTCCTACTTGGTGCACACAATGCTTGCTAAAAAGACGTTACTATATGTATATATACATTTTTTAATTGATGTATAAGCTTCGGTATTAATTTCTTACTATTAGCTTAATACTAACCTGAGCAAATGCTTGAGAAAAAATGGCAGCTCCTGTCGCTAAACGATCTATATTTGGCGTATACGCTTTAGCGTCACCATAACATCCTAAAGCAGTTCTTAAATCATCGACGATTATTAAAAGAAAATTTTGTTTCTGAGCTGTACACCAAACGATTAAATTTATAAACCATAACGTAACAAACATAGTAAATCACACTAAAAGATATAATGATAGCAATATGGAGGGTATTTTTGTTCAAATTGAGATTAGATTACATACATACAATATATGTATATATCATACACAGTCTTTTGTGTGTAAGAAATAAAATATTTCAATTAATGAAATAATAAAGTATTCTATAGTTAATGGAACCTCCTTTTTAACTTACTATTGCACTTTATTTTTCAATGTACAGACATATAAATGAAAATGCTACGTAATGCTTATTTACCTACAATATCTACTACAATAACTACGACATGATCTAACATAAATTACATTAAAACGATACAATAATATAAAATAGTAAAAATTAGTATGGAAAGTCAAGAGTTTTATATTAACACGCGCACAAATTACTGCAGTAAACGGTCTTTTGCTTCAAGAATTTTATTTTTAAATTTGCCGCACTAGGCTTATCAATCTACGGAATTGTATCTTTACTTTGCATTTACTGTTGTATTGATTGAATATTAAGTTTTAACTTTTTAAATTTGTTCGAGTTGTTTTTCATATCTTTTTTTAAAATGTAGAGATTACAAATAAGTTGATTTAATATTTGCTTTGTATATAATAGCTGTGATGTTGTTTTTCATTACAATAATAACAGTAAAATATATTTGAAAACATTGAAAATATACTTCCTTTCAATTTTTTTCATTGTAAATTTGTAATATAATACCGTTTCGTAAACAAGAAGTAAATTTTAGATATTACAAAGTTCTTAGTAATTTTTAGATATTTACATAAAAGCAAATCTGGAAATTTAATTCAACATCGAAAGCTATGAAATTTTTATCATATAATATCTTCACTGAAATAATTAAAATTCATAGAAAAACAACTCTGATAACCCTAGAGTTATCTCTCTATTTAGCATTCCTATAATTCAAAGTTATAATTACGAAGATTTGAGTAGTTAACGAGGGCCGTCCCCTATAAAATCAGTAATAAAAGCGTAATAAAAAGTGACTAGTTAAACAGATGGAGAATAAAGGACAGACGCATCACTGTTTGTAAAGAAGGAGGAAAAATAATTTACTTTATAATTCGAATGTTTGCGGCCCCGGTAAAGTACTCTGATTCACCGCTACAATTATTTATCTTCACGTTTACGTGTGATACCAACTTATCTGAAGTCAATCCCGTGTTTCCTTCTTAACAACTGATGATGATCTTTGATCATTAGTACTTATCGTACAGTCATTTACATTAATATTATTCTTTGCTTTAAAGTCAGTCTTAAAATTTGTTTGTGGGTTAGTAGTATCATCCTTAAATATTTCAGTATAATGAAAACTACTCCCATTCCCAGTCTTTGTATTTGTGCTAGCATTATTACCAGTGCCATTTGAATGCACTTCAGTGAAGTGTTTGTACAGCATTAGTGTTGTACTAAACTCCAATTCACATCCAGGTATTTTACAACTGAAACATGTTTTCTTTTAATAATCTATCAAACCAGATTTCTAGCAATAAATTCAAGAACATTCAATCAAGAATGTAAATAAGTGTAGTTTTATAATATATAAAGCATAAACAAGTGACAATATAACTTACCGAAATACTTCATTGCTTTTAGCAGTTTCTTGTACTATTGGCAGTTTTGAATTAGCATGATTGTCCTGGTAATGTTTCCATAAACCAGTTACATTGCTCACCTGAGCTCCACAGCCAGGGATCTTGCATCTAATTAATATAAAATAAAATTAAATAGAGAAATTAATTTTTTGATAACATTTATAATAATTAGTAATAGTTATTACTAATAGTTATTACTAATAGTAATTACCTGAGATGCAAAAGATACAATATAAAAACTAGAATTTAAAATCACATGTGATAAATTTGACAAAGCATTTAAAATTATGAATAACACATATCTATCTTTACATATAAAGAATTAAAAAAGATACTGCTTTTACTTGTAGATGTTAATAGCTTTAAACTTACAAGAAAAAACTGACCGTTGAGGCTTTCCCTTGTTTTAATTTCAGTATTGATTTACTAGAATTTGAACTAATTGTATTGGCAGCTAATTTATGACTATCTTGATGATGACGATAATGGGATATGTATTTGTATTTTCTCCCACAGCCATTAACCGCACATTTATAAATTTCTTGCTTGTACCTAGACATACGTTGCTTCTTTGGAGTGTATTCTTCATCATCCGAACAGTTGCTGTTTGTTTCCATAGTATTCTCCTCGGATTTTGAAATATCACGATCAAGTTCATTTCTGAAAATCTTTTCTAGATTATCTAGTTCAATTCTGTGGTCTTGATTTCTAGAATTTATACTGCACATTTCATTTTTCGTATTTTTCGTAATGGTAATATCACCATTTACATAAACTACATTAATTTTTTCTTGGGAATGTTCACTTTGCAGTTCTGGACATTTGTTTGTGTTACTCTCGTATTTAGATAGAAAATTCTCTGCATTTAGAATTAAATTTTCATTCATAGAAAATGTGCCTGCTTCATTTAAAGATTCACTAATGGAAGAATAATCTTCTTTTGAACTATCATTTGCGGTATTTTGATCATGAGAAACCTCATTTTTTTGTTGTTGTGCAGTATCACTTCTGAGAAGATTTTGTTCATTATTATCATCATACTGACATACTTTTATCCCAAAAGATTCATTTGTTCTCTTCTCATAACATTCCTCTGTGCTTTGTACAATTTCCTCATCCATTGCATTTTCAGGATCTTCAAAACATATTACTTCTGGTTCAGTGGGCAACGTTGATGGTTGTCTATGGCAGTTTTCGATATGTTCTTCTAGATTGATACTGGTTGTATGTAAAGATCCACAATTTGTGTATGGACATATAAATACATTTGTTTCATTATTATGCCATTCTTGATAATGGCGCCACATGCTTCCAGGATCAGAGAGTTCTTCTCCACATCCTGGTTCTCGACAGCTATAAATATAATTATTAATATACTATACTATTACCTAATATTTCATAATCAATTTTTATAACAAATGAAGCCAGCTTACATAAACCTAATTTTTAAAGCCTCGAGAGCTTCGTGTGTTTTATATTCATCTTGATTGGTAAATGTCTTGCCACAGCCCCGTTGTTTACAAGTATATACTTCCTAAAAACATAATTTGATTAAGTATCTACTACAAATAACTTAAGAATATACATAATCTTTTTATTTCATTTATCTAACAAACGAAAAAAATTTTTACAAAAACCTTCTAAAATATTGATAGATAATAACTCAACCATAATCATCAAACATTTCATATGCAAATTATACAAAATAATAATACAAAATCAAATTGTTTTACTAATTTCATTCATTTAAATTATAGCTATACTGCAGATTTTTATGTATTTGTAGGAAATTTGAAAGTGTAAAATTGCACAAAATGCACCTAGCATGAAAAAATATAGAAAATATCCAATGTATAATTCTTTCTATAATACTTAAATACGAAAAAAAAGGTTCCACAGAAGTCCTATTTTTTAAATTATATTCTCAAACATATGACTTTTCATAAAATTCACAGTCTAATTATTACATCTCATCAATAAGAAAGATTACTTTAATTATATAAAGTAGTAAGTTAACAAATAAAGGTAAATGGTGAGTGACTTGTTTTGAGTTAGGGGTCATTGAACCCATTAAATGCCTCCGGTGATTTTACCTTTTTGGGGGCTATTTCCTCGATAGTACGATTCCTAGATACAAATCGGATGACGCTAACTTCAGCAGGCCTATCTGTGCATGTATCGGTACCCTGGCCCATCCTGGCCAATATGCAATAAAAACGGTGAATAACGACGCGTTTCGATGCTCACATAACCTGCATTCACCAACAGGAATTCAGAAGGGAATTTTTCTAGCACCTTGAATGAAAGTCCCAAATACACAATCATTTCCACGAACGGGACGCTTTGTCGGGCTACTTACCAACAAAGTGCGCTCCCGTTCGCGCCGGAATATATTCCCTTTTTCACCTCATATTATACCATTCCCAATAATATCAATCATTTGTTGTCATTTCAATATACTCAAGCTACTATCGTGAATACGTATTCACCATAGTCTTTCTGCCCACCCTTCGACTTTTATTGCGCCTACCTTCATATAGGTTTAAGATTAACATATCGATAATCACATCGATAATGACTACACTCGATGTAAACATTTGTCGATTTTTGAAATATGATTTTTAGTAGATGTCTTGTAAGTTTTTTATTGTGAAGTTATAAATAGAACATTATTGATAGGAAACAATGGTTTATTTGAATTCATCCTTGAAACGTATACATATTCTTTTTAATCTTACTGTGGATTTTCAGATGCTGCACTATTTCGTAACTTATGTACGTAAATTATGTAAAAGAATCTATTGAAATATATACTTTCAGTGTACTTTCACTCTATGTTATACATATATCCTTTCAAATAGCTATGTAGTTTAGATGAATTTTTATATGTGGCGGCAATCTTTAATAATATAGCTTCGAAGATTTTCACAAATAGATTTACCGCATTCTATACAATAGTATGTTTTTTCATCTCTAATACACGAGCAAAGCACGCATTTGTTTCTTTTTTCTAATTTAACTGCATGTAATTTTTCAGATTTTTGAATATTAAAAATCTGCATCCATGGTAATTTTCATTGAACTTCAAAGAGTTGTACAGAATAGTCAATTATCATTTTTGAAGTTATGAGAACCATGGCTAATCATTTGAAAAATTGCTTTGTAATTACTCGTCCATTGTAAAAATCTAAATTATATAAAACATTCAAATCAAATATAGAGCAACTGTACATATATGCTTTCGTATGTACTATGTATTTAATGCGAACAATTTTTTTGGAGAGTAGAGGTGACTGGATAAATTAAATTACTATTTATTTATTTAAATAAAAAATTTTGCTGAGTTCGAGAAAAATTTCGGCGCTCCACTCTAGAATTAATTTTTTTGGATTTGAAAGACTTGAAGACAAAAGTAATTTATGTTACCAATTCCAAATAATTATGCCGCTATCGATCATAGATATTTCTTTCTTTCTATTCATTTTAAAATGTGACATATAATTTATAACTCATTATTACTTTTTAGGAAAGTACGAAACAATTGAACTTATCGGAAGAATGATTGATTACTATGAGCAGATTGCAAGGTTATTAGAAGCGGGTCGATTTTCATGTTTATACTACTCGAAGGCGTTAATGCGTATACCAGTCACTACGTAAACGTTGGTCGGGTCACTATTAGCCAGGATGTGACCTGCACGTCAGTATCGATTTACATAGGTGCTAGTTTTATTGTGGAAGCGATAATTGTCTATAACATAATATACGATCATTAAATTAGAATCGATTAAGATCAATGTAATTCGAGTTTAGATTAAAGGATGCACACTCTTTATTTGTTACTTCTTATAGCATCTTTTTTCATTCAAGAATATACTCGGTATGTTCATGGTGAAGGTGCGTAAATATGATCAACGCTTTTTTAAATAATAATACAATAAATTATGTTAATTTTTAAATTATATTCTCATCCTTTTCAGAATTCTTTTCTTTATCTTTTAATCAAATACCTTATACGTTATTTTTTAAATGTCATTGATGAAGTATATTAATTCAAAAAGCATATTGATTTAATTATTCTCCATGTTTGAGTTAGAAGCGCAAATGAATCGATTAATATGTTAGTCGTCATTATCTTCATAAAATAAAAGTGTTTTAAAATAATTCTAATTATTCTTTACATTATTTTCTATTAATAGATAATGTGACAAATAATACAAATAATGAAGAAATGCCGTCGCAACTAACAGTAACATCTTGGAATGTAAGTTAGGCCCAAAATTCAGCATATTTTTTACCTTTTTTAATTATAAAGATGCACAATATGTTTATTATTTTGTAGGACATGCCTTTCTCAGGAATTGTAGAAGAAAATGGAAAGTGGGTTGGTAAAGGATATGCATTTTACATTTTTGATTTACTCAGTACGAAATTAAATTTCACCTATACCATCATTCCACCAAAAGAACATATTTTGGGTGATAAAAGTAGCGGTATTCTTGGTTTACTTTACGAGAAGGTATTATTTAGGTATTATTAATTTGTAATATAATTGATTTAATTGTTAAGGAAATCTATTTTATTTTATAGAAAGTAGACGTAGCTGTTGCGTTCCTTCCCGTATTACCGGAAATCGGACAATATTGTACGTTCAGCGCTCCACTAGATGAAACGAAATTAACTGCTGTGATGAAGAGACCTCAGGAATCAGCTACAGGTTCCGGTCTTCTGGCACCATTCGAAAGAACCGTCTGGCTATTAGTTTTAGTGTCATTAATTTTTGTGGGGCCAATTATTTATCTTTTCGCCAGTATGAGGTTTCTGAAAAACTTTTTAATAATTATTATAACTAATATAATCAGTAATTAATATAAATTTTAATTTAATCTTTTGATATATAGAGCAAAATTATGGCACGATCCAAGTTCTGAAAACTTCAGTTTGCCCTCTTGCTTCTGGTTCGTTTATAGTTCTCTGTTGAAACAAGGAACGAATATTGTTGCTACAACAGGTAAAATGTATTGATTAATTTTAAGTACATTATCATTACAATTTCTAAAAATTGTAATTGGAGTTGTAGATTCAACACGAATGCTTTTCGCTACATGGTGGATTTTTATATTGATTTTGACATCCTTTTATACGGCAAATCTCACAGCGTTTCTTACAAAGCCTCAATTTACGCTCTCTATTAGTTCCCTACAAGATATTGTTCACAAGGGATACAGTTGGATCACCTATAAGGGACGAACGATTGATTTTCTTCTTTCTCAAGTAAGATGTAAAGCGATCTTCCTAAGATTTTAATGCTAAACTGAATTATTTTTTGATAATATTAAACATTTTAACGTATAAAAATAATATATTAAATCTTGTTACGTTTTCAGAATCAGGAAAACGATTTGAGTTTATTGAACGTAAGCAAATTGCAAGGAAAAGGTGTTTTTAAGTATTATGAGCATTCAAGAGCTATTTTAGAATCAGTTACTACCAGTATGTATTAAATATCGTAATATACATATAAAGAAACGATCGTAATACCATTCTACTCATTTTTCTCATTTGATTCACTTTCTCTTTTTAGAAAGACTTTTCCTAGCAGAGACACATTACTTGCAAACTTTAATATTCAAAGATTACATGAATAAAACGCGTCATCATTTACAACATAACTCGCGTTGTACGTATGTTATAATGCCTGGTAGCATTTTAATAACCAGCCGTGCCTTTGGTTTTCCTCATGGTTCAACTTTTGAAAAACGTATCAATAGATTGTAAGTTTTAATTGGACTCAATCTACTAACTTAAGTTTTACTAAAAATAAAGATGGTTATTTACATTCCCATCTTTTTTTAATGGAATATTGTAATAGAAGTGAGTTCTTTATAGAAACTTTTTGAATATAGATTTTATTGTTTTAAATTACAGGCTGTTAAGATTAATAGAGACCGGTATCATACATCGTACGAAGAAAGAAGATCTGCCATTAGCTGAAATCTGTCCAGTTGATCTTCGTTCAAGCGAGAGACAATTGCGAAATACTGATCTTCTTTTAACATACAAAGTTGTCGTGGGTGGATATACAATTGCTGCAATTATCTTTTTATTTGAATTTATTTACGCGTTTATATTGTATCGAGTACAGAATGGTAAAAGAAAAGCATGCTGCTATTTGCCTTATTGTGGTCGAAACGAAAAACCACAAAATCCTTTAAATACTAATCTTCCAGCACAAAATTATATGATGATGTTAAAAAGAAGTCCTCCGGCAATTTATCAACATCCTGACAATGTTTTAATACAAAAAAAACAACAATTTATCAATGGAAGAAGTTATTATGTGGTTACTAATCCATATGGTGATCGAAAATTAATTCCTATTAGAACTCCTTCTGCTTTTTTATTTCAATATGCGGCCTGATCATATTAAAAATATGTAAGAAATACAAAAATATTTTTTGTATATAGCATTACATATTGAAATGCTAAAATTATTTAAAAATTGTAATTTTATAAAATTAATAAAATGTACGTTGGATGTAAATTTCTTTATGTGAGATTACATAGATCAAAATTTTGTTATATTTGCGTATGAACCTTGTGAAATATGGCAAGAAAAGAAAAATGTAATCTTTATGATGTTTTGTATTTCTAAACAAAGCTTTCCCGATCTGTTTTTTCTGATGGAAACTTTTATTAAATTATATTAAATTACACTATTAATAGCTTAATAATATTTATATTTGAACATATAGCAGAAATTTTATTTAGGGAATTCTGATTTTCGTAACAACTGACTGATCAATTTCTCACATTGTTGGCAGTACTGAATTTAAGATTGGGGAGTGAGCAAGTTAGTAAACAATACAAATAATACTGTTGATTGAATTGCCCGGGCGTTTTTGTAAATATCTATATTCTTCTGTATTTATAAAATTTTATAGTTAGTATTGGAAATCAAAAGTAGCCAAATACTTGATTTGACTCTTCTATGGAAAATTAAAGATATTTCTTATTGTATTATATTTTGTTTTATCAAAAAGTATTTCTCTTTTGCATCTGATAATAAGCTTAAGGTAATTAATTCACAAAATAATATGTTAACCATATCTTCTATTGCTTATTCTTGTACTAGGTAGTTTCCAAATTATACAAATATTTTCCTTTCATGCAAAGTAAAAATGATCACTGTTTTCTAAATATTAACAATGAAATATCTTTTAGAAAAGGAGAGAGAAATGGCTGAGGAAGAAATCTGTGGATTTCTAGATGTCAAGTTTTGTGGTAACAAGTCCAAAGTTCATAAGGTAAAAAAGAGAACATTAGGCCCTTGGAAAGTTTGGAAAAGGCATTGGTGTTCCTTTCAAAAGCTAGGTTCTGAATTAGGAGTCAGAGTAAATCTTGATTATTGTATTGGCAATGATAATAGTTCATCATCAAATGACAAAGAGAATTTCATAGTAATACCATTGGATGCCATTATTTGCCGTACCCAATCTAGATCTAAGCAATTTGCTTTTGGTATATTTCCTATCAAAGATAGGAAACCATTGCTCTATTTAGCTGGTAATTCAGAGACAGAGTCACAGCGGTGGATGGCAAATATTAGACAGCTATTAAGACCTAGAAAGCTTAAATTTGCACCAGGATCTTATAAAATATCTATGGTTGACAATCCACATTCCAAAGCATCAGGGTTGACAGGTATTTAAATTATTATTCATAGAATGAATCTGTGCTTTTTGAAGTTTAATTACCAGAATTTTTTTCAGGACTATATGGTGATTTGATAACAAGCACACTAGGAGTAATAATAAAGGATATTCATTCTGGTGAAACATTAGAGAATTTTGAGTGGGATGAACTAAATCAGTTTCATTTGATCACGGCAGGACGACCAGACGATGTTAAATGTATTTGTGTGATTCATACATCAAAAAAATTCCGTGCTGGAATTGGTGAACTACATTTGTTTTGTTTAGAAGCTGGTAAATTGTTGCAAGATTTGGTAACTCAGGGCCGTGGTCCAAGACACAAGCAAACTAATGGACGACCTTTAAGCTTAAGTGAAGGTGATATTAGAGCAATATCCCATAATGAACGTTTGCGAAGTTATTCAGTAACAACTGGAAGAATGGAATTAAAAATATTATCTAAAAGAAGAGAATCTAACGAAAGATATGAAGAAATAAGCTATAGAATGTCTGGTAAAATAAATGAGGATGTTTATCAACCAGAACCATATGGCCATTATCATGTTAGAAGATACTCTGATATTTCTGCAACTTCTGGAATTTATGAAGAAATTCCAGATGAATCCGACATGAGTGCAGTAGCTGCTTCAAATTTTTATATGGAGAATCTCTTTTGTAATCGACTATCGGAAGAGCCACCACCTTTGCCTCCACGTCAGAGGTGCGCTTCGGAGTCCATGAAAGGAAGCAGGTTTGTATTCGTTCAGTTTTCCTTCATGCAATATTATGCTTGTTTAACATTACATTTATTTATATTATATATATATATATATATATATCTTTTTAAGGTTGCAAGATATTCGGGCTTCTGGACCTAGTAGTTTGCCTTTAACATCTCATAAAAACTCTGTACGGATCGAGAAAAATAATTTGGGATTCCAAAGAATAACGGATGAGTCTAATTACGTTCCCATGTCACCTCGATTAAAAGATATCACGTTAGTAGAAATGCAAGCGGCTCTACAAGAAAATGATTACGTTATTATGCGATAGACGGGACATCAATTGTGCAGTAAACAAATTCTCGTGAGAAATCTGTTGATATTTGCTACCTAATATTTGATCTCGCTTTTAAATTTTTTTTTAAATACATGTATACATGTTCGAAAGAAAATATAAAAGATAAGGCATGATTGAAGTTAATTCAATTATATGTAGATATAACAGTGAAGAGGTCAGAAACTAGTTTAAATTTTATTGAACCTACTGATTCGTACAAAATTTCATATACTTTATTCAAAATTATAAATTTGTACATGTGCGAGGCTTCCGTTATCGGAACTGTATTGGAGCACGTTGTTGCAGCAGACCTATGTTATTTAAGTGTTAAATACGGCAGAACTTTTTAAATTTCCTTAATATTAAATATTCCTTCAGTCATTAAATTCTCTAGATTTTATATTTTTCTAAGCTAATCTGTAGCCGTTAACCGATATTTTGAGCCTAATCCGTGATTTGTAAAAATATCAAATTCTTCACGACTTAGAAGGGCTCCACGTACATCGTCCAAAACGATCACCTTCGGATATCTATAAATAAAAGAAAAAAAAGACTATCACAATTCCGCGATAATAATATACATACATATATGTATGTAATAGGTATATTTGACATCTGCATCATAAAAAGTTGTGAATTTTATACGAAATATATGTATATATATACAAGTAGCCTGATTGAAAAAGTATATTTACCCATTATCACTGCATCTTTCCCAAGCTTTCGCCAAAGACATTCTGACTAAATCCTCTGCAAGGCATTCAACAGCCTAGCAAAATATAAAATATGTAGGAAATTTAATTTTTCACTGATTTTTAAATTATGTAAAAATATATATATGTAAAACATACCCGCATTATCATTCGACCAGCTGCGCCATGTACGACAGAGGGTACAATTTCTTCAGAAATTAGCTTAATACCAATTTCTCTGGCAGTTTCACAAATAAAATCATAAAACGGCACTACTTTCTTTTCAAGTTCCAATACTGTAATTTTCGTGTTTACAAATTCCTTATGCTCTTTTCTTTCTTTCAATCCTTTGCTTTCTAGTGCAACATCAGTATTTACAACATCAACCTCAATGTCCAATTCGTTGGATTGATGTAAATTAGAGTTAAGCAAATTATCATTCGATTGATTTGGATAAATTTGAAGCCACTTGCAGAAAGTATCAGGCTGTGTACATGTAGAAATGCTTTTGGCGATTGTGGAAACGGGTAAACTCTTCTGCTGTTTTATTGACCGAATACTCAAATTCGGACAAAGAGGCGTATAACCGTGCAATCTCGCCCAAATCATTATTTCCTTAGTGGTCCATAATTCTTCCTCCGTGAATGGCTTTTTCTTCATAAAATATCGTATCATCCTTGCTCGATTCCATTCACAGGCATTTCGCTTCGCTATACTATAGCTAAAGTATTCTTCTTCGCTCGTGCAGGCATAAGGATGTAGTCGTCTGTAATCGGAGTCGGAAGCATTTTGAGTTATCAAGGGCATTCTTCTAACAATGAATCGCAATAGGCCTTGAACGTTCAGAATATTTGCTATCTCAATTGTTCGGATAATTTCGTCGTAAAACTCCTTTTTACTTTGGAGCTTGTATTTATCCTTCCCTAAAGTGATTTTCTGACGTGATAACTTGAATTCCTTCAATTCTTGATTGTTCACTTTTAACACCTGTTCAGTAGTTGATTCTTTTTCAAAATTAAAAGAAAGATCATTTGGTGAATTTCTCCTCTCAGCTATCTTTAGTACTGGTACATTGGAATTTACATTTAAGAGAATACTTTTAGAAACTTGAAGCTTTAATCCTTGTTGCACCTTTGTTCCATTAGGATCTCGTTCTTGGATTTTAGTTTCTGTGCCTAAAGGTTTCTTCAACAAACTAATACCACGAGAAGTAGTTAAATTTATCCTCGATTTTGCTGAATCGTTATTACGGGCATAATCCATACCTGCAATATCTACAGGAATCGTTTTATTGTTCTGAAGAACTAAGACATGTCTATTTCCAGATGGTTCAAACAATGGAGGAATAGAAATTTTCAAAGGACGAAGGTTCGAGTGAACTCTGGAGCAACTTAGAGGAAGTACTTTCCGATTAACTTCATCTAACAAAGGTATGCTTGTGCTTGTTAATTCCTCTTGTACCTTTAAGTCTGTTAAATATCCATTTATTAAAAGTTCACTTGTTATTGTGTTATTAGTTTCAGTGACCTCCTCTCTATCTTCTTTCTGCTGATTATCTACTGTGACAATCTTATGTAAAAATGAATTAGTTAATGTTGTTGATGAATGGTCAATAGTTAAATTTCTTTCAGAATCATTTAAGTACTTGGAACCACAATAATCATGATCAAGTTCTATATAAAATAACAGTTTTTTCACATTTATTAAGTCTTCATTAATTTCTATATCTTCTGAGGGTTCTTCCTTAACTACCACTTCACTGCCCTTATCTGCTAATTCTAATGTTTTATTTATGCCGTTACTTATAAAATCAGACATGAGATTAGAATCTTTATCATTTTCTAGCTTCACATCGTAATTATGCTCATTCTCATTAAAATCTTCATCAATTACTTTACCCGTATTTCGTTTAGAATTTCGGGAG
This sequence comes from Bombus terrestris, assembly GCF_910591885.1. Lineage (NCBI taxonomy): Eukaryota > Metazoa > Arthropoda > Insecta > Hymenoptera > Apidae > Bombus > Bombus terrestris. The sequence goes on along the minus strand of NC_063282.1, from coordinate 7,153,938 downwards.
TCTGAATAGATCCATATATCGACAAGTGTCTCGGATCCTAAAGTTTGTAGACCAGTATAAGTACGGTCTAATTTCAAATAATGAATTATATCCATTGGCTTATTGAGAGCACTTTTAAAATGCAATTGTACTCTTAGCGGGAATTCACCCCAACCGCGTCTTGAAAGACAAAATGGTGCTGATGTAACTTCGACAACATCATTAGGTCTATAACTAGGATGTAAAAAGAATCGAACTTTGCTAACAAAATCATTAATATCAGGATTTTCTTTATTTCCTCTAACATACATGGTCCATTTGTGACTAGCAGCATCTTCTCTCCATTCTGGAGGAATCCATTTTGAAATGTTTCCAATAATTATACGTTTCCTCACTTTGTGCCTAATACCTCTCGATGGACATTGAGACTCTGGGACTCCACTTTTTGGTGGAATATATCGTGGAATTTTCTTTGGTCGTGGATCTTCGTCCGTTTCATTCCTTCTTTTCTCCAATCGATAATGTTCAGAAGCTTCTTCTATTTTTACAGCATCATCAGTGGTACTTGATGGGTATATCGAAATTGATTCTGATGTGGTAAAATAACTGTCTTTGTTAGATGTTGTTGACGTAGAAATAATTGAACTGTCGGATAACTTTGGTGATTTACCAATCAGCTGTTTTATTGCAGGATGAATTTGAGTTTGCTTTGCTTCTCCATTTTGTGAATTTTGACACTGTTTGCGATTATAAAAGTCAGCAACAATAACATAACGCAAAAGATGAAGGATTTTTGATGCTCTATGCAATCTTTCTTGTAACTCTAAAACTTCTTTCTCTTTTGTATTAATTTCCTGGGAAAATTCCCTTTCAATAATAGCAGTTATTTTTCTTGCTGTACTGCTTCGTGCTAAAATGAAATAACAATAAAAACGAATGCAAATAAATACAATTAATTCTGTATATTTTATTCATTGTACACATTCAATTTTTAGTAATGTTGTTACAAAAAGATAATTCTTAATATTAAAATAAATGGAGTATAAACAGGTTAGATACAATAGAAACATCGTATAAATTTGATAAAAAATTTCATATATACCATTTTCTTCGTAAATTCGTTGATGTTTTTCATCACTTGCATCGGATGGCCCGTAATCGGGATCTTGATCTTTTAAGGCACTCATTTACCATAGTTGTTTTCGAACGTATAATAATTAAATGGTAAGATATTTAAAACCTACTTTTTGTATTTTATATGTAATAAAAAAATCTGTTTTATCGTTAATATCAGTTTCTTCTTATAGTACTTGTAATTTAAATGACGACCATGTGCTTCTTTTAAACCACCCTTTGAACAGAGGGTTGCAATTCGAAGTGTTGATACAACTTTCTATAAACAAACGGTGGAGGTTATATTTTCCATGAAATATTTTATTTCAGTCAATGATGCTGATTATTTCGACAACAGAAAATTTATCGCACATTTGACAATAATTATCTTACATACATTATTACAAATCTAATATCATAGTGACAGATATATATATATATATATATATATATATATATATATGTATATACATACATCATAGTTTAGTTATATTGTCCATATGTTATCTCATGATACCGTTGAAATTTTCAAGAAAGCGTGACAACACATGTGAAGTATGTTATTAGTATTGTATTATATGTATACATACGTAAAGTTAGCTTAGTAACAACAGGTGTGCTTTGTAGTAAAAATATTCAATCAACTTTATTATTATTTCCCTAAAAGTGTAGCAAAGGAAATTCGTTAAATTTTATCAGTGTTTTCCATTTTGCCTATTGTATATAATAGAAATCTATCGAGAATGTCGCTTCAAACTTTTACCTGAAAAATTAATCCTATCAATTTCTACTTGACTGATCGAAGTATGTAACATTTGCTCATTAATATTAAAAATTCGAAAAAAAAAACCTGGAGTGTACTTAAGCAATATAGAGTTCGTGTTCTTTAAAACAACTGATAAATATCTAGCGTAGGGACTTTTATGGTCGGGTATAGGGGAAATACCACGCAACAGATTGGCAATAGGTAGCCTCGTAGTGTGTGCAAGTGTAGTCATGGCTGTCTGACAAAACATTCGAAATAACACGAATTAATGTAGTAGTTGGTTATTAAAGGTATCATGCTGTATTTCTTACAAAGCGCTATATTGTCCTGATTTAAATTCCGAAGAGTTAATTAGTGACATATTACTAAAGGATCAATTCGCATCCACGTACGTCGAGGTGTACTTGGTAGATCATCGTTGGGAATAATAATAAATAAGTGGATAGAGCAATTGTGGATCAGGAAGGAAGTTACGGGGTTGAAGGCGCGGTGAGCGTAAGCCTGCGAGGTTCTCTTCTGAAATCTTGTTAAAACGAGCGTCGCGTCTGAACGACCACCGACGATCGATTACGCAAGATGACCATTCTGTCGAAGAAGAAGACGAACGCCTCGAAAGATAGACGAGAAGGAGGCAGCACTTCCGAAGTCGATGTTCACGGAGTGCAAAACGAGCATACCTCCGGATCCATCACACTGCCTAATAGCCCATATCAGGTGAATGAATAATCTCTTCATTGCAGCTATACTACTTACACAAATACTTCTAGTTGCAAGTAGTTGCAAGAGCGAATCTTAAAACGACCTTTTGCGAACCGTGACAGGTACGTGCAGCGAACGGTTTCGCAGTCGATCTACACGGGGTTCAAACTGATCACGGATCTGGTTCTATCGTTCTTACAGGGAGCTCGTATGAGGTAGAAAACATAAAAGCTAATTTTTTTTTTAACCCCCAATTCCCATAGGTCACATTATGAGAAAATATTGGAAATATTTCATCAGTTGTTCATTTCTATCTCTATTGATCTCTATTGATCTTACATGTTTTACGAGTCTACTTTGAGATACATGTAAAATATATTTTACTTTACTTTTTTATTTTTATTATAAATTACACATTTTTTGTTGGTGTATACATTTCATTATTTTAGTAAACAAAAAAAATATATGTTATAATTTGGATATGAGTACTATATTAGTATAGAATATATTCACATATTTCAGATGCACATAAAATCTCAAATGATAGCAAACAAATCAAATAACACAAAAAACATACTTTTGTTCAAGATACTGTTAAAAATGAATGAAACCAAAATTCTGTCAACAATGTTATGAATTAATATATCGGAATAGATACTAAACTGACTATTAGACTTACTAGACTTGCTAGAATGCATTAGAACCTATAAACTATTGATTTGCTTATGTTATAGAACAAATAAGAAGTATTTATAGGTGCCTATGGGAATTAAGGAATTAACATTACATTAGGTATTTTTCTTTCCTTTTTTAGTATTAAATTTTTATATAAATACCCTTAATTTCAAATCTATCCTTTTTTTATGGAATATCATTTGTCATTTGCTATGTATATAATAACTCCCTATAATTAATAAAAATATATTATAATGTATTCAACACTTATATATGTGTTCTATTATATGTTCTTCTATTAAAGTCAAGTGTAGATCGTCGAGAAGATAAACATTTTGAAGAAGGAAGTGGTCCCAGTCATGGTAAACGCCACAGACAACGAGCAAGTCCACATAGGTACTGTATGAAAGACCAAAGAATTCCCAAATTTGTTTTATATCATTGTATTATCTATCATTTTAGATATATTCAGTCTGGTATATTGTATTCAGAAATTTATGTTTTGTTTATTTTATGTTGAGTGTTTATTTTACAGTGGTTGTATTGGAAGAAATTCACGTTCAAAACGTGATAGAGAAAGAGATAGGGGTCGTGAAAGAGACAGGGAGAGAGAAAGAGAACGTGAAAGACAAGCTACACCTCCCACTGCATCTAGCAGTGGATTACAAGGTTCATATTTGTAATGCTTCTTCTATGCATACATATATTAAATTTATCACTTAATATTAGAACAAGCATAGATCAACTTAAATTATATTGAAAAAAGACATTTTTCTTTGATATTACAATTTTTTATATAAAATAAGAAAATATTTCTTAGAAAAATAAATAATAAATAATACACTTTACTTAGCTACGGATGGTAGTGTCATAGCCAATAATCGAATGGCTATTGTTGGGGCTGCTGCAAATATAGAACATGAATTAGCTAATGGATATAATAGCGGCGATGAATATACTGGCAGAACTGGAAATAATCTCACACTGGCTGAATGGCAAGAGGTTAGTTATGAAATGATAGATAATTATGACAATGGATAATTTTCATTATCAAATTTTTTGATTATATTTTTTTTTTACAGCGAGATAGATGGTTTGAGAAACGAATGCGAAAAATGGGATTTATCGTCAAAAAGATGGGTGAGGATGGAGCATGTCTATTTAGAGCTGTTGCAGATCAAGTTTATGGTGATCAAGAAATGCATGGTGTAGTTCGGAAGCATTGCATGGATTATATTGTAAGTATTAAACACAAAAATGATAGAAATCCATTATTTAAAAATAAATTTATTAATTATATGGTGTAATTTTCCAGGCTTCCAATCAAGAATTTTTTTCTCATTTTGTAGCGGAAGATTTTAGCACATATGTAGATAGAAAACGACAAGAATATGTACATGGAAATCATATAGAAATGCAAGCAATGTCTGAAATGTATAATCGTAGCATTCAGTTATATTGCTACAGTACTGGTGCGTGTCAATATGCGCTTTGGTAAAGTTAATCTTTTTGTGCTTTTAATATTACCTTTCGTAATTCTACACAGAACCAATTAATATTTTCCATACGATGGTCGAAAGTGATAATGAACCGATACGATTGTCTTATCAACGTGGTAGCCATTATAATAGCATAGTAGACCCATATAAAGCTACAATTGGTGTTGGTCTTGGCTTACCTTCATACAATCCTGGTGCGGCGGATCGACAACTTATATCAGATGCAGTTCGTCAAAGCGAAGAATTACACATTGAGCAGGTGGAGAATTACTATAGTTAATTGTTATATTTAATATCGTTTTAAACATTAAACTTCTACAATAAATGAAAAGAACAATTATTTTTGTGCACAGACGATGCTAGAAGATAAAATAAAAGCAACTGACTGGGAAGCAACAAACGAAGCCATAGAAGAACAAGTTGCCAGGGAAAGTTATTTGCAATGGTTAAGGGATAATGAAATGCGAAAAGCTGTAAGTTCCATGCAATTTTTATCTATTATTTTAAACGAGTAATACTAAAAAATTGTTTCGTGATTCAATAAAGAGATCAGCGAGTAGCAGCAGTACAAGTACGGTAACAAGTGCGCAACACAGTCATGCGCATTTTCACCCTCATGGAGGTCGTGGTCAACAACGAAGTCACACTTCTTCTCCGACCACGACTCAAACTAGCCAAGATAATTTGCGTAATTCTCCAAAAGTCCGTTTCTAGTTATTAATGTTACTAAGACGATGTAGCCTATATATATTATGTTGTATATTATGTTTTGTATGTTTTAATTTATAATTTCAGGTAAATGATTCGGTAAGATACAATAAAAGGTCTCCGCAACACCAGTCAACACAAGGATCTACCATGTCTCACCTTGCCTCAGATTTTGAATCTAAAATCTCTCAGGAACCTGTACCAGGTAGTAGTAAAGAGGCTCATGCTTCACCGGATATCTCGTTATTCAATCGTCTTCCTCCCGAAGTATTTGGTAAGTCAAGTATTAGTGATTAAATTAAATGTCAATAACTAAGTTACCTTATGATATATAACTATAATATAGGTACAGGATGTTCCATTATATATTTCACGAGGGATTAAAGCTATATTTTAACAAAAGTTGTTTGATTTAAAGCAGGATATCATATGATGCAAATCATTTGCAGGTCAAGTAATGGGGGAGATTTTAAGTGGGAGGTGAACTTTATTGTTTTAAATGGAATCATACATTTTTTAATATATTAGTCAGCATTTCATAGATGCATTGTCATTGGATTTGTCAAAATAAAGTTAAAATATTTAAATAATCAACATAAATAGATTAATACTTTCTTATAGGGAATGTATAGATGGATTGATTGTTTTATTAAAAAATGTATGGTTCCATTAAAAAAAATGAAGTTGGCCTTAAAATCTCGCCTACTACTTAATCTGCAAAAAAATTATTTGCACCATATGATGTTTCCCTCTTACCAAACAACTTCTATTAAAACTTTTTTGGTTATGTTAATCCCTCGTGAGATATGTTTTCAGTTAAATGAAACACTATATAATTAATTTTAAATATTTTGATCAAGAAGAATAATTTTTGCTATGCAAAAATATGTTCGTAATTTACTAGGTTTGACTGATTGGGAAGACAGTGACATACTCTCGCAAGTTTTGGCTACATCACAGCAGGAATATTTAGACAGCTTGAAACAATCACGGAGTTCTGCCTCTTCTGGAAATGATACTAACAATATACTAGATTCCAGTAATAGTTAATTTTTAAAATCGTTATTGATAAAGTTCAAAAGAATACTGAAGCAAAAGTATATGCATTTGTATGCAGCGTTTTTCATAGGATGTGATATATCCGAAAAATAAGATAGTTCTAAATCAAAAAAATGAAGCAATTCTTAGTGTTATCACATGGTCATTAGTCACTAAGAGACAGTTATGTTGAATGCATGCCTAATAAACTTAATTACCGGCTGCAAATCGTATCGCATTGATTTCTGCTAAAGTCATTACGTATTTCAAATCAGATTCGAGTTCCAAAGAAGTGGTTGGATTATAACTTTACCAAATATTAGCACAAGTGTTTAAGTGTTTAAGTTTATTCAGGATGCATCTGCTTTTCTCCATTAATAACAAGAAATTTAATCAACAAAGAAATGATCACGTAAAAGCATCAAGAATTGTTTTCTTCAGTTAAAACGTCTTTGGTTTGACGTATGAGTTTGATAATGCATCTTATGGGATACTCTGTACATACTGCAGTATCATCTAATTCTGCATTGCACTAGGGTATAAGGTGGTTTGCTTTTTTCATTGGAAATAAATGTTTGGTGAGCATCGTTCAATTCAAGAATTGTTAATGTGTGCACGAGTGCTCTAAAACAGAGTACATACATCGCGTTAACGTGCACACTTTTTGAAAAATTAGAGTAGCCATATTGTTTTGCCAGCAGTGTTTCACCTTATGGACAGGAACTTTTTTACGATCAAGTCTTAAAAAATAACCCTTTTTTGTCGTTGTCCATCTATATTAAATTGTCTGCGTGTTCTTGAATGCAGCATTTACTATTGTGAATTATGCAATTCAATCAGGTCAACTGCGTCACTACATCCTTTTTTGTGGTATGATATAATACATCTAAACGCTTTAGGAAAAAAAATCTTTATTGCGTTATTTGTAAAAAAAGAAGAATAAAACTACTACATGTAATTTAATGCCCGAATTTTCCCTACCTTTGCATATGTGCTTTCGTTAATACATATGTATAGAGAATGTTTGCTAACGAATCTTAGAGACTTTAAATAGTATTAAAACAATACTTTATAAATTGTGAGCAAACAAGAATGCGTTTTTGTAAACACTTTTTATGAATAATAATAAATCCACAATCTATGCACATCATATGCATATTCTCGAAATATAATTAGATTTCATTTGTGCATTCCAAATTATAAGCACAAATGAAGAAACAACGAATTCCTTATGATTTTCATACGATGTTATTTGTTAATTTGTAATAGGACGCTATTAAATACGAAACTAATCAAGTCAAAAAATTATTGTATTTTTTTTTGTAAAAAAATAGTTTTTAAAAAGTAAATGTATTTAATTAATTATTATATTTAATTATATTATTCAATTTCAAATATTTGATTGGAAATAGACATTTCCGATATACTAGAAAAAAATTCAAACTTTATCGGACTAACTGTTTATATTGATCTACCATAACAAATCGATTGATGTTTAGTACTCCTAGCTAAATTAATTTTGTGAATTAATAATTCGATTTTATTTGCGTTTTTTATCATTTTTGTTAAAAATGTCCATGCATATAAATGATTATATATTCGAAACATTGTTAGGACAGGGGTCTTTCGGGTATGTATTCGTGCTAAATTAAATTTTCCTATTTCCTCATCGTCTATTGTTTCTAGATCAGTTTACTTAGTACGACGAAAGAAAGACTCTAAACCATTTGTAGTTAAAGAACAAATTCTCGATAATGTAAACGCACTACCTTTTAAGGTGAGGAAATTTCTTAATTGAAATAGGCCAAATTAATTGTTGTGTCACAATATCAAGGAGATGTACCTATTAATTAACTTTTTTTGTAAATAAAAGATTGTCTCTATGCTTAATTTTATATACTATAACTAATTGCATGCATATTTAATGTGCTCAGAACATATCAGAAGAAGTGAAATGTTTGCACACTTTGAGACATACTAATATAGTTGCTTACTATGGAGCTTGGATAGAGGACAATCACAGTTACATTCTTATGGAATATGCAACGCGAGGCACTTTGAAAGATTTATTAGAAAACAACGAGACACCACTTAAAGAGGAAGTAAGAATTTGGGAAACATTACATCTCATTATTTTTCGTCTACGATATTTTAAAAGTTTGATATAATATGAATATGTTAATACTAATGAATACATATGTTAATTTAGGATGCGCTGTATTTATTCTCCCAAGTCGTTCTTGGAGTTCACCACATCCATTTCAAAAAGATTCTTCACCGTGATTTGAAACCGGAAAACATCATGCTAACCGGAAGTCGCGGTGACATCGTAAAGATCGGAGATTTCGGTGTTTCGAAAAATTTTAAAGAGTATCATTCATTGTGAAAAAGTTACTTTATAAAATATTAATAGTTTATGTTCAATATTTTTATATAATTTTATGGAGTATTATTATTATTGTACAGATTAACGAAACCATCAATTGTATGTCGCGCTGGATCATTTTGTTACATGGCTCCAGAAATGCTAACAGACCAATCTTATGATTTTAAGTGCGATATATGGAGCATGGGCGTCATTCTCTATGAAATGGTTTCAAAAAGACATCCTTTTCCCGCTATGGTAAAGTTAGATTAATTTAATCCGGATTTTAGTTAATGTAATTTTTGACTTTGTTCTATTTTCTATATGTATAGTACGTATCCCAATTTTCAGAGTCTGACAGAAATCACAAAAATGGTTTGCGAAGAAAGACCACGACCTCTTCCCAGAGGGACATCATCGTCTGTTGTTAGCTTGATATCAAAAATGTTGAGAAAAGACCCATTTTGCCGGCCGAAAATAGATCAATTGATTCTCTGTCCTTACCTTGTATCTTTCATTATTCGGATATATTTAAATTTAGGACGAGTTATGAGTATTACTAACAAGAATAATGGAAATTTTAATCCGGAAATATTTCTGAAATTTTTAAAATCGTAAGTAACGTTTAAAAATTAGACACTAAAAGTTATATATTTAAATATAGATTTTCTTGATAGAACAGTCACTTTTTATATTTGTATTCATATAATTATTATATAGTTCTGTACATAACATTATAGTATAATGTACTTTATAATAATTACTGGTAATTATCGTAGGTAGTCAGTTTAATGAAATTGTACAGGGAACGGTTATCGAACTCGGGCTCTCTGTACTAGGATCAAAAGCGTAACGACAGGAAGCGAAGGCCGGAACTGCGGAATGTTCGTTTTATTTCATCACGTGCATACCTTTTGAAAACCGTTCAGTTCGTATTTAGTTTAGTTATCATTCTTCTGCGTGTATAAACGTCGCAATAACTGTATTACTAACTTCTGTTTATCAGGAAACCGTGTTGGAAGTTGAGTGTTAGCTTCTTGCTATGCAATTTAAAGTGTAAAATTTCCTATTTTCGTATTTAAAATACTTTAAATTCCAGAAAAATTTATAATAAAATACATAAGATAGAAAAAGATCCTCAGTTGTTTCCACGATGAAACATGTGATTGTGTATCTGCTTAACATTCTTTATATAATACTTCAATATTAAGATCTTCTTATTTTTTTCATGAAATAAAAATTGTCTAAAATATTAAGAAAATGTGGCTGATTTTATTAATATGTAATTGCCTTTACTGGTTAACATGTGCTTCATGGATTCCTTTAAATCCGATGCTCGGAGAACAAATAGATCTCGTCGGCGGCGAAAACGAAAGTTTCATTCCCAATTGGACCAAAAGTATGGAAAATGACGAGACGAAGGATGTCTTTGATACTTTTGTCACCAATGATGCTTTCAACTCGACGCAATTTCCATTCAATTCTATTGATCGAGATCATGATCTTATAGACGAAGTAGAACATATCGAACCTAGGCATTGGCCGGTTAGACCAGATATTCTATATACTCGGACAATTATTCCTCCAACCACAGAGATGCCGTTGCCACAAAAGCCACTTAATCCGCCTACTCTTGCTCAAAGAAATTCATCAACGCAGAGGTAAGAAATTTATAAATATAAAAAAAATTGACCTGTTAAAGTTCAATCACTTCAAAATGTATCTTTCATTTTAAGGTATCCACCAATCACACCACCACTATCTACAGCATCAATAGATGAAGTTTTTTGTGACTTTGGAACATTTCCAGCACAGACACTTTGTGAATGGCAAAATGGTGAAAGTGTAATAAACTGGGTAGCTGGAACTGGTATGGGTACCAATTGGATGGGTGGTCCCCCAAGTGATTATACCACTGGTACTATGGAAGGAGGGTATGCTTCAATATACATATTTATTTCCAATTCTATGTATGTATAGTAACTCAAATTTGAATTAGATATGCCTTCCTTGAAACATCACAACTGTCACAAAAGGATGGTAAAACAAAAACTCTAGGAGGACTGTTGCATAGTGCTCAACTAGGAAGTACAGGAGTTGTTGGAACTTGTATTATGTTTAAGTATAGCATGGATGGCCTCAGCGTCGCCGGTTTGAGAGTTCTACTTCATGTAGGTGTAGATGAATATTCTATTAAGAAAGAACAAACTGAAGAAATCACTCCAGAAAATGCGACTATACCGTCTTGCAAGCCACTGGAAATTTTTGACGAACGTGTCATTTGGAATGCTCAGTATTATACCCTGGGTGTTTGGCAGCAAACTCAATTGCTATACACGTATCCTGAGCTACATTCGGTAATTGGATAACTTTCTCCCCGAATTAATATTTTCCTTGAGAAAAGTATCATGGTTTCGATATTAAGAACATTATGATTATCATATAGAAACGTCGTATTTATTTTTAGTTGATCATCGAAGGAATTCCTGTGGATTCTACCGATCCAGCCCGTCTATATAGAGGCTACATAGCCATAGACGACATAGATTTACAACCAGGTACTTCATGTATCGGTTTCTGCAATTTTGCTGGTGGATTTTGTGATTGGGCTAATGACGCGGAGGATGATTTCGATTGGACAATTGTAAGTTTATTATCAATTTCACTATTACGCTATAATATATATAAATACGTGTATAGAGTCGTGGAAGTGGGAATCCCACAACTGGACCAGCAATGGATAGTTCGACAGATCAATCAACAGCTGGGGGATATGCGTATATAGATTCTTCCTTTCCTCGTCGACCAGGAGACAGAGCCAGACTCGTTAGCACCAGCTTCCCCGCATCAAGTGCCGATACACCTATGTGTATGCACTTTTGGTTCCACATGTTTGGCTCTGGCATCGGTTCTTTAAAACTGTTCATTCGTCATTTTCGTAGTTTGGATGCACCTCTCCGAGAAATTTGGAGTCTGAACGGAAACGCTGGAAATACGTGGTTCGTTGCTCAAATTACAATTAGCTCTCTGGATGATTTTCAACTCCTTTTCGAAGCATCTGTAGGTAACACTGAGATGGGAGATATTGCCATTGACGACATCTCTTTTACACAAGGTGCTTGTCCAGGTAAAGATTCATAAAAAATAATTAATACATACAGAGATCTAATTGAAAACGAGTTAGTGATCACTGTTGGTTTTCGAATATTCATTCATGTACACTTACAGCTTTACCTCAAGTTGCCGTACCTACACCACGAGACTGCACCTTCGAAGTCGACGAATGTGACTGGATCAATTCTCGAGATCCTGATCGAGTGGAATGGGAAAGAGTATCTATACAAGTGCTGAATCCCAGGAACCAACGAAAATCGTACAGCAATGGATATACAGTTAATCGAAGAAATGAGTATTTCCTTAATTTGGGACGTCCAAGAGGAGGACCTCGATCATCCGGAGGCGGAACAGCGCAACTTGTTAGTCGGGAAATGAAAGGCAGTGACGAGCCATTATGTGTTACCTTCTGGTACTTTATGTTTGAGTCTTTCATTGATTCTATTGGACCAAGCTTAGGTAGATATTTTATATCTTTTCTTTAATTATTCTAATGTGCCTATAATAATGATGCAAATTCAAAGGTGTACTCCGTGTATTTATACAAACAACAGAAGAATCATCAACTGAATCAAGATCAATCTGGCAACTGTATAGTAACCAAGGACCCACATGGAGGTATGCACAAATCAATATAAACGAAAGGAAGAACTTCAACGTAGTTTTCGAGGGTACTTGGGGTCCCAATCGTGCTAGTGGCAGCATTGGCATTGACGATATTGCTTTCTATACTGGCAATTGTTCTGGTAAGCTTTTAATAAATCCTGTTTTTCCTAATTCTACCTCGAACTAATTATGTTATTACTGGTTTGTAGTGAAACCACCTGGTGCATCTGTGAGACCAGAAGATTGTAGCTTTGAGAAAGGGTTATGTGGTTGGGAAAATATTACCTCTTCTGAAAACGAGCGTACAGTCACTTGGCAACGTGCGTTTCTTGCCCATCGTCCAGCTCAGCTATTGGATAAAACTTTTGGGGCAACCGGAGACTTTGTTTTCTTTGATATTTTTACTATAAATAAACAATCCACAGATGTACGTTTACGATCTCCAATAATTCAAACATCACCCGACGAAGAATCGGTTTGTTTCACTTTTTGGTTTGCTGCCTTTGGTGTTGAGGAATCTACAACGTTGCAAGTTATTAAAATGAATACCGACGAAGAAGCAATCAACGATGAAGAGAATGACGGAAAACAACAACCTGTAGGTATTCATAATTCTTTGAGATTTAGGATATCCTAAAAAATCAATATTTTATTTGTTTCAGTTATGGTCATTAACAGCGAAAGGATTTAACAATCCTAGACCTGTATGGACTGCAGCACAGGTAACAATAGATGCACGTGCATCTTATCGCCTCATCTTAAGAGGAAGTGCTAGTAACGGAGGTTTTGCGATCGACGACATAAAGTTTCAACCTCAAAGTTGTACAAGTAAGATTCTTTTTATCAAATGAGTAAAATAGATAGATATACCATACTTTGATATTCTAATTTTGTAGTTCGACCAGCTGCTGCTCAACCCGTTAATAATGGAAATTAAGCTATTAGAACTCATTATGATCTATATTACATTGTTTTTATTTCATCTTTTATAAAATTTATATGACGTAAGCCTCTGTAAATAATAAATGCACAATTCATTCAGAAATAAAAGCCAAGGATTTATTTATATAAATGTGTAACATCTATCAAAAAATCTGTATCAGAGGAGGCTCTTTTTCTTGAAAAATTGTCTCTTAATTTCAAAGATAACAACACCAAGTGCTACAGCCGCATTCAAACTATCCACTCCTTTTACTAAAGGTATATTGATACGAATACAGTTTTTTTCTTTCAAGAATTTATAGGAATTAAAATTCAAACCTTCAGTTTCTCCACTTACAATAATTACAGATTCTTTTTTTGTATAATCTACAGAATAGTATGGAAGAATAGGTAATTTTAACATGAGATCTCTCATCAGGTGTTTATTTTTTGGTACCACATCTTCTTCTGATTGCTTGTTAGTATCCACAATAAGTTTTGACTTCAAATCTTCTGGATCAATATCAAATATTTGCAAACTTGTTTGAAGTATTTCAGTTGAATAATTATGCAAAAACTGATCACCAAAAGTGCTATCTGCTACAAAAATGTTACTGTCTTCACTAATTAGCAATGGAATCTCATCCCATGTTGGAAATGCATGAATAGGTAGTTGGAAATGTGTACCAGCTGCACTTCTGAGAACTTTTGGGTCCCACAAATCTACACATCCTGAAGATATTGAATCTTAATTTAATGATTATTTCTTTATTTAAAAAATTATTAATGTCATTTATATATATGTCATAAATTCATGGTCTAATACCTTTCATTATGATTAATTTTTCGCAGCCTACTGCTGCAGCAGCTCTCATAATAGATCCTAAATTCCCTGGTTCTCTTATATTATCGCAAACAATTGTAAGTGGTAATGCATTATCAACTGGTTCATTCTTATGTACATTTGGAGTTTTAAAAATTCCTACATTACAAAAAAAATATAGACAAAATCATAAAAGTATTAAACTTCTTAATACAAAAGATGCATATTTAAAATATACAATATTATTACCTAACAAGCCAGGAGAAGTGGTTAAAGCAGACCACAACTGTATTGTAGTATATGGAACTTTGTATAATTTAACTTCATTGGGAAGTTTTAATGCAGCTATGTCGGATGAATCATTGAAAATTATTGAATGCGGTATTGCACCCGATTTTATAGCATCTATGATTAGTCTTTTTCCTTCTAGAACTATCTCATCATTTTTTTCCCTCCTCTTTCGTGACTTTAAATTACTCATCAAAGATCTATAAGCATAAAAATTCTCAAATAATTCTTTTTATTTTATACATATAACTTTGAGGTTTTCTATTTAAGATTATAATAAAATCAAAAATAAGCAACTTACGATACAATTTTTTCATTTTCTTTAATTTTTGTAAATAAATTCTTTTTCACAGCGTTTTCAGTTTTTTCACTGTTTTTTTCTTGGATGGGTTTCTTTTTACTCGATTTTCTCGCGGAAATCCTTTCTTGGCGAATGCGCGGCTGAGTAGTATCTTCACTTTCGAAAAGTTCATCTTCGTTAACAATTGCAATCGGTCTTCGACTAACCCATCTTACATACGTCCGTATTATACACAAATTAACTGTCTTTAATTGCTTAGCATATCGAATTGGTTGAATAGTATTACGTACAATATTTAGAAATACCATCGTTACCCACGTTTTAATACAAAATATTTATTTGTATTACTTATAACCTTTTTCTAAACATTGCATAGTTCTTTATTAATTGTGCAGAGCACCGAACACGTATATTTTGATGAAAACATTTCTCTAAAATATTATATTATTTACACAAATTAACTTAATAATTAACTTAGAAAAATGTACACGCATGTTTTATTCAAAGAGTTTAAAAATAGCAATAACGTGAGTTAGAAAGTTCGGGACCTTATGAGACTCGTTAAAATTCTGCTATAAAAATTTAAACTACTAGATGTCGACACGTGTCAATGAAACATTGTTCTGTGCTTTGAAATTTATAAATGTTGCGGTTACCGAATAATTATTAATTTGTGTCATTCACAATTGATAAAATTATTGTGCAACACTGCAATAAAATTATAAAAGTCGTTTCTAAATGTTTTAAGAATTGTCCTCTATTTATCCGCTAATTGATTCAAATCATATAAAATATTTAAGTGAAATATTTCCGCCAAAAAATATCAATTTTTGTTCGTAAATTTTTTACTAAAATTTATTTCTATGATGATTAAATAATTGAATAGAATAAGTATGATGATTAGGATAACATGCTTAATGTAAAAAGTCACGGATTCAATTTGCTATAGTTAATATTATCATAGTTATATTTCAAACATAAGAAAAAATGTAGAGCAAATTAAACAATTATAGGGCAGGAAATTCGAAGCATATTTTCTCTAATTTATTAATTGGAATTGCCAAAGACAATTTTAGGGTCTAAGTATCAAATGTTAATTCAAAATACATGCATTAAAATTCAGAGTAAACAAAATAAATTATTATAGTACATGATCCCTATTAATTTACGTTAGAAAAGATTTGATACTCTGACCCAAATAATGTCTTTATCTTAAATTAATTTCGTTTCAATTTACATAAATATACTATTTCTAACATCATCCAAGATATAGTTCTTCTTTTTAGTAATTTCACATGTATACATGTTTATATGTCGCTGTATACACTTGAAGAACAGAATTTCTTACATTAAAATAGTTTAAAATAAGGTAAAAATATATAATATATATAGCTCATAATCTGTATCCAAAGAGATTTTAACCAGTCTCTAGTTTTGGATATCAGGCACTGATTCCACTATTGAAGAACCTTGGCCAGAAAGATCCATTCTTTAAAACTTAATCAATACAGTCAACATAGTAATAGTTATAGTAGCATAACAAATATATATTATTATATATTTGTGTACTCTGATATGCATGTAATGTACGCGTAGTTTTATGTGTGTCCATAGATGTAATATTTGTGTATGTGTTATTTTTCTGTTGTGTTATTATATGCAGTGTACGCACATGTCGTATTTAAAGAGATGTATACAAGTATAAAGTATTTATAGTCAAATATTAGAACCGCGATTGGTATCAAACCGTTCCATATAATTATTCAGAAGTTATTTTCTTTTTTTTTTTTTTTTTTGTTTTTGTACGCTGTCATAGGAGCTGAAAGTTATTAATTCTCAGCATGAGATATGGATTAAGCCACGTAAATATCTTTAACCTACTTCATTATTTTTCTGTTATACGATTACAAGAAACGTTTATATTTATTGTCTTTATATAATTAGAACCCTTAAGCCCTTATTTCTTATTGTCTCATAATTCCTAATAAATTAACGCGATAAAAGGAACTGATTTTTGAAATATTTTGTCTTCTTGGTTCGCATGAACGAGAAATTTCTTTCTATTCACATAATTATTATTGTTCTTGATATGTTTGTCTAACAAAAACCTTTATGTTGAAAAAGTAATCAAAATATTTCAATTGTGAGTTATAGTCTAACTTTCAAATTTTGCGGGCAATCGATCGAGCGCTTAAGGGTTGAAAGTTAAATTGATTGTACGTGTAATCGATACACATATAGTTTAAATAGGTATGTTGAACAAAATGTCCACTGGTGCGTTTTCATTCCTTTTATTTTTTCAAAAATTTCATTTTTATATGTAAGTATTTAATTATTATAATTTTTAATACACTGTAACACTTTACCTCTCATATATCGCAAAATTGAAATCGCATCCATGTCGATTGCACGTACAGGTTACAAGAATATCTCTTAACAGTAATTATTGTCTTCGGTATAGTTCCGTTGATTATGCTTTATTTATCTCTTATCTTAAGTATGTATATATATATATATATTTATACATATATATATATATTGTCAAAATTTTCAAAATATTAGTCTTTCTATTTTATTGTCAAGTTCAAATAAGGCGGAGAAAACCAGAGCATAATAGTTTAATTTCTATCTTGGATTGGAATATCGATTATAGTATTATTTCGATTATCGTTGCAGCCATTATTAAACGGTTTCATATTCGAAGAATCGGAACGAAGATCCTGATGGAAGAAATAGATATTATAATAGATAATCATCGACTAGGTACGACTACCATCATTATTTAATTCTATTAAAATTTAAATTAATAATATAGTTAATAAATAAAATTGTAATAGACATAAAGTATCGTTTATAATTCGAATAACCTTCAATTTCGACTTATCATCAATGTTTGCTCAAATAATTATAAACGATACTATAATTGGTGTCTGTAAATGAAATAAATAAGAATTTTCTTATCCAAAAGTGTCTAAATATTTTTTGGACTAACCACGTTAAGAATAGAGTCTACTATAGGAACCAGGAGACTGCCAATAAGAGTATTGTTATAAAATCATACAGCCAGATAAAACAATAATCACTAAATAAGCTATAACATTATTCTTTCTCGTTTGAAATCTTCAATCAATTTGCGAGAAACAATATTAGTATAGTATTTATATATTATGGCATCACTAATATTAGCATAATTAAAAGTACTAATAACTAATATTCATATAATTGAAAAAAAAAACGAAAATGCAACATTTTGCTCGTGTTTTCTCCGCTCAGCGGCACAAAGGTACGATTACGTTGCCGTTGCAGCCATATTTTCAGAAATAGTATTAAATTTATATATCTGGAAGATTCTACACAGGCAGCGGATACGGCCGCGTAATTAAATCTGTGCGAGTTTAAACGAATTAAGAAAATATACATTTTGTAGCATTGCCACATATCGAAACTTTTTTCCTTCCGGTTACGACTTTCCATCGATTCGTTCCATTTATTGACTTACATTTATTCGGGTATAGGTAACACACGTTGATTAAATCGAGATAACGCGGAGATCAAGGTCCGAGATTTCAATGCAAGACAATGAAATCTTTAAGAACAATTTTCGATAGCAACGGAGGAGGAAGAACGAAAATGAGAAGCCCTTTCGCGGGACGATACTCACTGCTATCAACGCAAGGATTTGGCTTACGAAAATTTCGGGGTATCGGAGATTGCCAAGAAAGCAAATGCGAATCTTTTGCATCTTGTTGCGTGCGAACGTATTCGAGGAATTGATACGTTGATCATTAGGATAGCTTCTTCGTGTTGGAGATGTCAGCAGTCCGTCGAGATACTAACGCAACAAGTATTCGCGAGACTGAGGACCGCTCCTCTGCAAAAGGTAGTTGTTATGATCCATTTACATACAATATGAAGACAGAGGATATTTATACTATTAAAAAATTAAGAGATGCAATAATGTACAGAATTCATATAATATACAAAATCATAGAAAATATCTTAAGTATTCGTTTTAATATTTGAAATAAATCCTTATTTAAGTACTATTTTTTTATTTATATTCACAAAAATATGAAACTACATAAAGGTCCGCAGTATAAGGACATCATTATCGATATAAAAATGTAGAGCGAGATTTCATTTATTTGAAGCCGAAATTTCATTGGGTTGTTATAGGTTTGAAACGAAACTATTAGAGCGTTTAGTAATTTAAAGCGTTAGAACGTACTATGCATAAAATTAAGGAGAAGACATAAAATTAACGGAGGAAAAAGAAAAATATGAATGAAGTATGTTCATTAATACATTATTAATTATGAATATTAGAGAAACATTATTTTTTCTGTTTCTCTATTAATTTTAATGAATGGAATGTTTCTATTGCCATTTGTTACTCACCGTCCAAGCCTGACCAATATTTGGCACGTTCGATGTATGTCGACCTTGACCGAATTCATAATTAATTTTCGTCGGCATTCGCAGTGTTGGCTTCGGAAATTGCTTCCGAGATTGCATATGAAAAGGGTGCTCGTTGTCAACGGTATCCTTGAAGGTAAATGTCTTTTCTGCAAGTTTTTCAGCTTTATGTTGTTCCTAAAATGTTTAATTTAGTAAAAGAAAAAGAAAAAAACATAGAAAAATATTCCTTATTTAAAAAAAATAATAATTTTTATTACTTTAATGTTTGAGATAATCTGGGGACGAGTAACAAACTTGGCTAATTTATGAGATATTTTCATTGTCACTAAGTTTGAAATACCAGTTTAAACAATATGTTATGAATAATTAGTATATCGCCAATCGTTTGGTAATATTATATTATTTTTAAGAAATCTTCTCCTAGAAAATTATTAGAAAGATACAACAAATTTTATTTCCCAATTTCATGTTATTAATTTTTCTAAAATGGAATTCGTTAATTTTGCAATTCACTCGATTAGCAAACATTTAAGTATATTTAACTCAACTCTGTTATTAACCTGTAGTTCACGAGCTCGTTCAGCGCGGAGTAATTCCTTCAAATGCTCAAAACTGCCCGCCTGAGGGACCTGAGGGGAACCAACAATCGTACGGTATTTCATGTTTGGATGTGGATTCGACGGATACGAATTGATTGTTCCGAAAAGTCGCGGGAGTTTGTCGAAAGGCCGTGCCGGAGGTCGCATTCCATTTCTGAATCTGCTGCCCGCTGGTGCTTTATGTACCATCCTGCCATAAATTGGAGCACTACTTCCTGCACGGTTACGTGCTCTTCCCGCTAATCTTCCTACACATTATTGCCAGGTAGAATGAACAATATTTAATAAAAGATTATAATATTCAGTAATAAAAGGATTTCGTTCTAGATATAACTTTACCAAAATGGGAAAAATGTTTCATAAATTCAAAGTATCTTCATTAAAACTAAACCTCTGTAATGGGATTAGAAGATCTAAATATCGTATACTTCCTTATTAATTTATTTTCATATATTGTACACTTCCTTTGTAACTGTTGCTTCAACATAGGCGTCCCTTTGATCACTTTGAATTGTAGTAGTCTCAGTAGAGGACAAGTCAGACATTATTCTGTATTACTCGGTATTATAACATAAAACTGAGTTTATCTATCTATCGAATTATTTAAATGGTAAACAAACATTTGAAAATAACTTTTGTAAATGTTATAAGTATTAGGAGGAAATAACTCTATTACCTCTCTGAATAGTCTAATTTTAAATCGTTCGAATATTTCTTGTATAATAAGTGGTATCCCTTATTTAAGTTATTTATAAAGTTAGGTCTTCGTATTTTATTATGAACTTTCTGCAGCAAGTTTAAGTCAGAGAACACTCAAGGTAATGTATAGGCAGGCATCAATAATTCGATTATTTTACTTCTTTGCTTATGTTTGGCCTCTATTGTGAACTGCACAGAGCTAGGCCTTAATTAAGCGAGCAAACCATACGGTAACAAATTAACACGTAACTTCAAAATCATTTAACTTCCCCGTCTTAGAATGAATATAACGGCAAATAAAATAAAACATAATATTAAAATAGTTTAATGAAAACAAGAAAAAAATAAAAAACAAGTATTTATCAATTTAACTTTTCTCACTCGGTTTACAATAGAATTAACTTTTTTACAACCCTGTTCCGCATAGAGAAAGCTAAGCAAATATATCAAATTCCATTCATCCACTGTAAACTGTCTTAATTAAAATAAAAACCCAAAATACCTCTCTTTTTAAAGTTTAAGCATACCCTATTCAATCTATCTAATTTTATGCTTACCTTTACAATACGTTTATTTAAAGGTATTTGTATATAAAATTTTCTATAGTAAATATTTTGTATTTTTGTTTATAATCGTTTTTCTGTAATTCTCTTATTAACGAGATTTCGTTATACCTTTTTTTAGATAATGTAAACAGTAGGATGAGTGGATATAATGCTATACACAACTCCTGTAAAATCGTCTTACCACGGTGGGTGTGAGGGGGCTTGGGGCGTTCGGGATAAGACTTCCAGACGTTGTACGAAAATGGATCAGGATAAAGAGAGTATCCGGTAGTGGTTTTAGCAGCCCTGCTTTGTCGCTTGGTGTACCTCCACATTGCCCTCAATTCCTCGCATGTCGGCTCAGTCAGGTCAACGCGCTTCTCGGCGATGTCGCCGGTGTTCCCTGATTGCGGCGAGATCGGATCGATGTATCGTATACCGGCCACGAACGGGCTGCTTGAGTACGCTAATACAAAAGCGGTCCATACAGCCACAGTACGCATTTTCTAGGAAATAAAATGTCCAAATTCAGATCCAAAATTCAATTCAAAATAACAGAAAAGGTGATTTCTTTTTATGTATTATTATCTGTACAAAAAAACTTCTTATTGGTATCGAGAAAGATTATAATTCTTATCAGGGTTACGAATAAATTGTAAATTAGTATATGAGAAGAATATAATCTTCTGGTTTCTTTTTCATATGAGGTGTTTGAGAAACATTAAGATGCTCTTTTTAAAGAATATTTCTTTTTATTTGTTCTATTCTTTTTATTATCAAGTATTCCAGATTGAATAGATTATCAAATTTTAGATGGAAACAAATTAATTTAATTGGATTAGATAATTAGCGTGATAGCGATTAAGATTTATTTATGATGCAAAAGGAAAATTTAAAAATTAATGGACACGGAAAAATTATATAATATAGTATTAAACAAATCTCTTTTCTTTTAAAAGAATAAGTCCTGTATTAAATATGTATATTTGTGAACAAATTTTGCAGTGGATTTGAAGAAATTGAAGAAATTTCTTGAAGTGAAGTGAAGAAATTTTGCAATAGATTTTTTTAAAGTAATTTTTGATATATTATTTAATCACGAGCAGAAATTGATTTATCTTAATATTGATGTTGAAATAGCATCCAACCGGAATGTATTGGATTCTCGAAATTAATTTAATTTCTATTAGTAACTGAATTACTAAACTTTCTCGGATTAATGGATAATAGTTATCCAATTACGAGTTCCTTTTTATATATGGCGCAACATAAAATTTAATCATTCCCAACATTCGTGCTATGGAATTTCTATTAAGAATGGTGTATTCTTGCTTTCGTTAATTGAATACTGGAGAGAGATCAACTGCTCGGATCAGTCTTTATTTCTCCGAATTTAATCTCGCTTGACTATTAAAACAATACTCTATGATTTCTTTTAAAAACTAACAATTTCGACTTCAAAAGATAATCCTCGGAAAAAGTCACAATGAATACTAAAACATTTATTGAGAGCCGTAAAATTTAATTTTAATATACATAAATGCAAGATTAGTATTAGTCAAAAGATTAAATATATGTACCTATATGTATATCTTTTTTTATTATATTTACGTGGGGTTTTCTATAATACTTTATGAAGTGGATAACTCCTTATACACTGGTATTCTTTACTATTATTTTTATTATATATTGTTAATTTATTTCGTTCTTTACATTACCGTTATTATTATTATTATTATTATTATTATTATTATTATTATTATTATTATTATTATTATTATTATTATTATTATTATTACTATTATTAATCGTTACTTAATGAAGCCAGTGACTGTTTTTCGATGGAATTGGGTATTTTACGTCATCTGATTATTATGGCTGCTTCCTCTTTCTTTAACATAAATCTTACATCTGTGTCTTTAATCAGTTGTACAATTTAACGTACAGTGACAACAATCTGAACGACATTATTCTATAATTCAGAATAGCTGTTTCTTGTCATATTCTGTTTCTCGGCTTCGGTTGTGAGTTACAAATATATATAAAGATATAATTTGTATAAAATATAAAAATATATGAAATTAATTGCTATCTAGAACAATGACTCCTCGATTAGATGAGGAAATTCAACAGAATATTTAGATTTAATATCCATTCTTATACGGAGGAAAAGAAGAACTTGAACAATTTTTAACACACTCAGTTCTTTCTTTCTTACATTTTCGGTATACACATCATAAATGCTATGAAAAACTCGAAACTAAAGAATATGACAATTGAATCGTTCAAGTGAAACATTAATAACTACACGATAAAAAGCTATAAGAAAAGCAAACTAAAAAAGGAACTAACTTAAACAAATAGAAAATGATTACCTTTTACATATTTTGTGGCTATATTTTCCTCTCAAATATTAAAAAGTACGTACGAAACAAAAAATATATTTTCATTGAAACTATTAGTATATTATATAAATATTTTTTTCTTTTCTCAGGAAAAGGATTACTGATCACGTAGCTGCTTTTCGTTACCAGCTCTAACAGCTGTTTCTCGAATATATCCTCCCTGCTCATCGTTCCTCCCATGACAAATTATATTTCAAACGTGGTTGAGCAAAATATGAAAAATTACCTCCTCCGTCTCATTCTGCAATTAACATAGAAAGCCCGAAAAATCTAATTCCATTCTGACAAAAACTCTCTACTTCAGAGAAACTTAAAATAAATCAGAAGCCAAGGAATTTACAAAGTGCCTAATAAAAGAGGAAAATATATGTAAAGTAATAACTTTCATCTACTGCTTATTAAAAGTTCGATAAAAGCTGTTTCATCATCCCTTAAAATATAATTTGTTCTCAGTAAAAAATCAAGTGAAAAATGAAGAAAGAAGATTGTGAAAATATACCTGTAACATTGATCGTTAATACACGTTGACAGGATATCGGTGGTCGAGTAGCGGAGCTACGAAGGAAGAACGTTTTTCACTGGCAACTTCGATAAATCAAGGAGAGCAGCGAACGAGAGAGCGAGCAAAGAACGAGTCGCATGAATGGAACCAGCGGACACACGGGGTGGAAAACGAGGGTGAGGGAGAGAGAGAGAGAGAGATAGAGAGAGAGAGAGAGAGAGAGAGGAACAGAGAGTGCCAAGGAAGGAAGGAGGTCAAGAGTGGAACGAAGAGAAACTGGTGAATGAACGAGAGTCGGATTCACTAACCTGGTAGTCCACGCAGTCCGGAAACCGAGGAGCAACTGAGAGAGGTGGTATCATCGAGGCAACTATTCGCCTTCCTTTGCTGCCCCCTCTTCCACAGTACACCCCTTCGTTCGTTTCAAACCCCTCTACGCGGGCTCTGTCGAGCCCCCTCTCTCTTTTCTCTCTTCCTTCTTCTCTCTATTCTCTTCTTCATACTCCAAAAGGAGCTTTTCGTCAGGACGTTTGGCTGTTTCTAAAAGTTTCTTTCTAAGAATTCCCTTAGTATCTCCTATATTTCTCTATTTTAGATATGCATAATTTTATCCTCTTTCCTATAGACTACAATTTCTTGAAGTTAATCTTTTGACGTTATATTTGTTGAACATAATAGAATTAATAATATAAAATCAACTGTATTCATGCTAATGGTTATAGAAGAGCTATAGCATTTATTTTTTGTCTTTTGAAGATTACGTTTATATAGTATCTTCTTGACTTCATTCTTTTTTCTTTCACTCCATGATCCATTGAATACCATGAATATGATATTTTTCAATATCATAACTAGGTAAAATTAATTTCGACACATTATATATATTGTCTTTGAATTTCTTATGTCTCTGTTAGAGCTAGTAAGTCTTCTAGACTTGAGGGTTATGATGTCCTACGGCTAGGGTGGCAGATCACGAATAAGCTTACGCTAAGTTCCGGTCCGCCTGCGCAACAAGTTTCTCCCTGGGACTTAAAATCGTTGTAGCCCGTACCCTCAATCTAAATGAGAAGTAGTTGCGTCACTGAACTATCGAATTTACCAAAAAATTAACATTGAACTCTTTCCAATGTTCTTTCGGGTAAACTAAATGAAAAATCAATATCTCATTTTTCTATTTCTTTCATTTATAATTTTTTCACTTTTGAAATTCTGATTTTAACAATAAATCCATAAATATATCTAAATTTATGTAAAACAGAAATATTTTAATTAAGATCGAAAATTTTATTTATAAGATTTGTGAAACTAATTAAAATGATTTTAGGGTTGGAGACCTTCGTGGCTGACTAGTGTACGATGAAACTCCTTAATGCTTCAGTACTAGGTATGCGTATACATATAACATGCATACCTATTCCACTGAAATGAACACCTCGCTATCTTTCACATAGATATATTTTTCATTATACGACATAACAAGATCTAGAATTGAATGAAGCTAGAAGACAAAGAAACTTAGCGATATTTCTCCACCGACACCGCTCATTTCTTCATATCTCGATGAAGAACCATTATTGTCCCAGAAGAGCTAGTCTTATCGGAATGGAATAATCAACGCAAAACAATGCCTTTTTAGTCTTCTAACGACGTCAACAGTACTATCTGATGCAGGTATCGAGCGTCAAATTAACAGATTTCTTGGCTGGCACAATTAAACTTCGAAATTTCTGCAATTTCTTTCAGAGCAGTAAATTTTAAACTTTGTAGGTGTTTAAGCTGTTGACGTGATTCATTAATCTTTCGAATTAACGATTACGAGAAGGAGGTGGCAGAAAGACACGAGTTTACGTAAAACGTGTAAAGCATGAATTTTTGGAAAAGCACAGGGGTAAATGTCAATTTTAGGGCAAAGTGGTTGTGCCTACATTCGTGCGTATAATCGAAGACAGGGGTGAAACCCCCTCTCTTGTTAGCCACCCACGGCATTCCAGTAATCGGGCTACCGTTCCCTCTTCTTCACTCTACCTTTCCCCTCGATCTTTCAAGGCCCTTCCCCTCTGCTAACCCCGTGTCACAGCAGTGCGGCTGCTGAATGACCGAAAGTGGGGGTAACTCATCTCTCCTCTAACTACCCACGCAATCAATAGCAGCCTTGCTGCTTCTACTGAATGGACTCTGCCCTCCACGGCCTCCGCTGCTCTTCGTCTGCTTCGAACCGGCTTCTATCCCTTTTCACCCTCACTCTATCGATTACTACGCCCTTGCCGTGCGATCTTGCGGGGGGCCGCTCTATCGACCCATCCACCTGTATTACAGTTCATTCATAAATCTTTGCTGCTTTTCACTCGGGATTGCAGCTTGTTTCTTCCTCTGTTGGTCGTCTAAAGAATATTATTGCATATATTTTCATATTTCTACACCTGGTTGTTGTTTATCATAGGATTTATAAACATTAAAATCTGTAACGAAAAAAAGACACGTGTGCTTTAGTTACGAGGAATATCAGAATACCGTGTATACTCTTCCTGTGGTAATAAATTGATAAATGACTTCTGTTTTAATATCGTGCGGTTTTATGTCAATATTTGGACGAAGATTGCTTGGCGAAGGCAATTTTTTCTGACTTTCTGTTTGATGATATAAGAAACGTGGGGTACCAGACAATATAATGGTGTTATAGATAAGCTTCACTCATATAGATTGATCCAATCGGTTCACAGTCGGAATGATGAAGAAATCCTTCAATAGACATTTGTTTAGCGATGAGTGAGCAGAAATGGAACATTTAGGATTTGCTTTTAGGCAGGAATTTGTAATATTCAAAGAACTAATCTAGTACAATATTTTGTTCATTTTTGTATCTTTCCTTTTGAAGAGTAGGGAAGAATGAGAGAAAGTTAACGAATAAATTTTCAAATAGTTAATAAAATGTATTTATTATATTTTTATTAAATACTGTACATTATTTCATCAGTTTTAAATGCACGAGTACGTGTTACAAATTAATTGTTGATAAATGTTAGACTCATCTACAATTAATCATCCATCTATTAGCTTTATAGAATCTTCCATTTAGCTAAACACATTGTCGCTTACTTAATTTAACTAGTGCTGTCGAATGTTGCAACGATCATTATAAAATATGTACGTAATACAATATGTATGTGGATATAATAACTTCACATTCTTAATCTATGTTTATCTATTACAATTGAAATATAGGACATAAACTCAGATCGACATCGACATTTGCATTTTGAAACGATAACCTTACTCGAGAATCCTTTTGACTTCAATAGATTGAATGGTTTATTATAAAGCTTTTTAAAATCAACATATTTTAAAATGTCTTCAATTAATCGCATCATTTTATTGTATTTTAAGAATATATACTCGTTCGTTGAAAACACTCATTTTATATTTCTAAAATAATCTATTGTAATGCACAAGAATTATCCGTAAAAAGTTAGATGTTTACGTTAGTGGAACACCAATATTACGGTTTACATGACATGTATTTGTAATTGGGTACTTCAAAAGAGACGTAAAAAACATTAATTATATTCAATTGATTTTGTCTTTAACTGCCCGTGGAAGATCATCTCTCGCTACTCCAGTAGCTCTTACCAATCACTTCTGTAAACGTACAAGTCATTTTACATAATATAAAATTGGGGAAACTATTTCACAGATATTACTGAAGTATAATTAAATGCTTTAGCATGATGTGAACATACCGTTACTTACCTGTACGATTGCTAACAGGGCTACGACTTCGAGAATAACTCCGACTGTAACTGCGACGATTACGACGACCGTTGTATTCCCTACTGTGACTTCGACTTCTACTTCTCGAGTAACTACGATCTTTTCCGTTTCGGCCACCTCGAGACCGCCATCTATTTCTTCCGCCTAAAAGTATCCACTCAATTAATTAATATTTTCTTAATACGTAGAAACTACTGCAAATATACTAAGGAACTGGAAATATTAAATGAAAGAAATTAAGTATTTCATCATATTCAAGGTAATAAGAGATTTTTGAAGTACAAAAAGCTAGAGTAAATGATAGTTAGAGGAGATTATTTTAATAGGTAAAAGATATATAAGAGTACCTCTATGCCTGCCATATCCACCACTCTTACTATCGGCAAGTTCGAGTAATTTCGGATTGATAACTTGGTTCGCTTCTTTTAATACCTGGATTAGGTCGTTAGCCTTATTCGAATTATTAGGTGTAAAAAAGGTATATGCTGTACCAGTTTTCTGCCGACGACCTGTTCGACCGATTCGATGAACGTAATCTTCCGAACAGGAGGGATAGTCAAAATTGATGACAAACTTGACGTCTTCAACGTCTGAAATAAAGCATTATGTATTAGCTGTTAATCACCAAAAGCATCCGCCTCCCAGACAGACGTCAGTTAAGATAGTAGTATGGCAAGACGTATATAAAATATCGTATTAAATATCTCAATCACTTATTTTAAAGTAATATTTAGATTAAAATACGCTCTCCAAAAGGTAGTACTACAGTCATTCACCTATGTCACCTCAACTAAGAGTGTCTTATAAATTTATCTGACTATATGTATTGTAAGCATTTTAATATGTACATATATAAAGAAAAGGAAACACACGCATATAAAAAATCTTGTAAAACGTATCATTTAAAGATTTCTTAAGAACAAATATTTGTTTTTGTTCTTAACTTCGTTCAAATAATAAAATGAAATAAAGATCAAAGGAACAAAAAAGAATACTATGTCTTTAGAGAGCGTTTTAACTAAAGTATAAAGTGCTGAAATAAATTTCCGCGCGAAAACAATTCTGGTTCCCTTCTCTAACAAAAATAATATTTATTTTAATATACATTTCTATTAAAAAAGTAATATTTCAATTTCATAAAGATATATTTAATTTGAAATACATACAAATATTCTTAATTTGTCTATATAATTGAAAAACAATATAAATATTTAAGTAAAAAGAAACCAGAATTGATATACATAGAACCTTATTTGATATGATAGTTAGTATAATGTGAATATGTAATGATATAGTTATCATAAAGGATTCAGGAAGATAAAGGAAATGTAAATTCAAATGGATATAAAAGTGATACATGTGTGTATGTATATAGAAATATACATAAATATATATACATACACATATGGGATGTTTTATAAAATATTCAAAATTCTTGAACTGAAAAAGAACAAGGCAGTTCTTGGCAATATTGTGTGACCATTAATCAACAACTTTTTGAATTTCCACATAATGTATAATTATAATAATGTATAATAATTTTATGTATAAAATAATCTTTGAGAATTTTATTGTATTATATAAAGTTGGTAAATGATGATCACAAGAAGATATCAAGAATTATCTTGTTTTTTATTCAAGAACTTCTCATACACTTCAGTATGTCAGATTTTACAAAACATTTTGTTACATATGTATATGCAAAAAGTGTACATATTGAGACCCCCAGATAAATGCATTTGAACTGTACTACATCTTTTTGAGGAAATCTAAGATATTTTTGATTAAATGAAATGTTGGGCAATTCTTAATTTAGAAGACATTTAACGGAATTTTTTTGATAAATTTTCAGATATACACATAATTCAAATATAATTACAATTTTTAATACACAATTAGGCAATTATATCTTCCAAATAAACAATCACGCAACATTTAGATATCGAGCGAAGTTTCTCTTTAATAAAAAATTATCTGAGATTTCATTGAATGGGAATGTTGATACAGTCAAATTACCTTTTTTCTGGGTGGCTTATACAGCTATATATATATATAGCAATTAATTTAAGATTACTGTTATACTAAAATTAGGCAATGGGTGAGTGTCGCTAGCAACGTACGGGCAGGGCCTGGCTGTTTGCGCTCGCTCCAGCTACAGCCTCCGCCATTCTGTTGCTACAGGGCACACTTAGAGGCTCTGGCATCAGCTACCATGCCACCGCCTCATTGGACCGTTGTTGGGTCTGATTAGCTTGAGCGGCCAGCGCAGGGGATTCTATTCTGGCAACAACGACTTGGCCAGCCCAGATGGCGTACAGCGTAGCGTAGAACTGATATCCAGTATGTAGGAGGTAAAGTAGACCCCGATTTGGCCCGGACTGGCCTTTCACGGAATTGACGTATAGAGGCACGCGTCGCAGCCAGCGCAGACAATGCAAACTAGTGCACCACCGAACAAACAGGCGGCGGGCACCCCCAATTTGCTTTGCATTACCCGGCGTAGGTCTGCGCGCAATGTGCCTCTGCAATACAAACAAAGATCCAACCGCGTTAGGTACATGTTTATCTTATTATCTTCCTGTGTTCAATATGAATTTTGTATTACAGTATTTCATTTTATTTTTGAATTTTTTATTCTATCTTTTTTTATCAACTATTATTAACAGAATTCTGATAATCTTAATGAAGGCGATTTTATGAGAAAAAATATCTCTAAACTCCTATTTGATCATCTGTGACTTACGGCAAGCATAGAACATTGTTATTAGATTGACCTTAAGTTCAAGTTATAATTACGTTACAAATATAGTAATATAAAATGGTGCATCAGCACTTTATGAAGTTATTCAATTCTTTAAGAAAGTAACACCTTACATCTCCACTATGAACTGTACAAGTACTTGTTTCTGACTTTAGAATTCATTTGCTTTCTCTTTAATTAGATCAATTGCTTCTGTACCTTTATAAATCAAGAGCTTGCCTTTATAAATCAATTGCAACTTGTTTTTACTACCTTTCTCGCATGTATTATTTAAAAATTATTACCTTTAGCAAAAAGTGAGGAAGCAAAATAAACACAAACATTAGAAATGCTGAATGAACCACGTTATGCATTTAAAACACTACGTATCTATTATCTGTAATTTTAATTTATTTTCAAAAGATAAAATTTTTTAATATCTAAAATTTTGAACAATTTCTACAATTTTCATTAACTTTTACTTATCAATACTTTAATGAAAAAATTTATAGTTATTTTCTTTTCAGTCATAAAGTGGTTCAAAAGATCAATGAAACCTTGTTCTGATTATATAAAAATCATCTGTATTAATATCAAAAAAATGAAAAATGATAAAAAGTAGATTCTTATTTTATGTAGGATAATTTTAATGTTAACAAGTTTATCATATTCTCCATTTAGTAATTATATTTTTAATATCACGTCAGAACAAGATATCTCATATACTGCAGTAATTATTAAGCTCACTGGTAGAAATGTGATTTAGAGCAATTCATTCTCCATATCAAAGGAAAATGATCAATGACACTTGATATTTTATTATATTATAATAACAATTGTTTACTTACCAAGACCACGAGCAGCAACATCTGTTGCGACAAGAATTGGCGCTTTCCCTGATCTAAAATCTAAAAATTAAACATAAAATTTAGTTTCAACTATACTTTAAAACATTGTAAGTATCCAACTAAAAATGTTCACCTTGTAAAACCCAATCCCTTTCTTGCTGTGTCTTGTCACCATGTATACAAGCGGCTGGCCACCCATCACATTTCATTTTTCTTGTTATTTCATCCACTCTGCGTTTTGTCTCAATAAATACTATAGTTTTGTTTTCACTTTCCGCCATTATTTCTTTTAAAAGTGTGCTTAATCTATAATCGAAAATAAAATTAATAGTAAAATCTCATTGAGCTTTCCAACAGTTTTATAGATATTTTTAATTTCTTACTTATTTTCTTTTTCGTAGTCTTGACATACATCAATAATTTGTAATATATTATGATTTGCAGCTAACTGTAGGGATCCAACATTAATTTGAGCATAATCTTTTAAAAAATCTTCAGCTAAATTTTTTACTTCCTTGGGCCATGTAGCTGACCACATTAATGTCTGCCTATCTGGCCTAATTTGTTCTATGATCTTTCTAATTTGAGGTTCAAATCCCATATCTAACATTCTATCTGCTTCATCCAATACTAAATAGGTACACCTTTTTAAATTTGTACGCCCTGATTCAAGAAAGTCTAATAATCTACCAGGTGTAGCTATGACAATCTCTACCCCACCATCTAAATCTCTGGCCTGTGCACCTTTCGGTGCTCCACCATATAGACAAGTATTTCTAATACCAGAGGAATGACCAAAATCATTAGCAACTTGCTGAATTTGTTGTGCAAGCTCTCGCGTTGGTGCTAGCACTAAAGCAATAGGTCCATCCTTTCGTCCTAACTTAGGTTGACTATTAATGTGAACAATTGCTGGGAGTATATAAGATAATGTTTTCCCAGAACCTGTTGATGCAATTCCTACCATGTCTCTTCCACTTAAAGCAATTGGCCATCCCTGTGCTTGTATTGATGTCGGTTCAGTAAAACCTTGTCGCCTGAAAATTATAAATAACAACATCTCTATTATAATCTGTTATATCAATGGCTCACATTCTGTAATACATATCTTAATTCAAAATTTTCAGTAGCTATTTTAATCATTTTAACTAATTTTAGTTCTTTAGTATTTTTTTTCTTATTATCTTAAAGTCCTAACAATTTCAGCTCCATTCTTACTTGATTTGATGAAAGTAAAGTTTCCAGAATAAGCAAGTTTTAAGTTCTGATAGTATTCTTGACAATGTACAACATATCATCACATACTGGATACTTGTTCTAAACTTAAGAAACAAATTCTAATATCACCATTGTAAAATATTTGCACTTCATAGCTACTAATACATTTGGAGCATTTTTGTTTTGAACAAAATTATTACCTGAAAAAAATGCTTACTTTATCTGCTTTAGAACATAGTCTGGAAAACCTGTTTCTTCAAATGTGAATACAGGATTAGGTATATTTTTCCCCTTTAGAGTGATTTCTTTTTCGCTTCTGTATTGTTCAACTATACGTAAATCACGATTTTTAACTGCCTCATGTGGTACATAAAAATCTTTTTTGAAAGGTTCCAGTCGACTTAAATCCCATCTAGGTTTTCTTAAATTTGCTCCAGGTTGACCACGGCTATGTCTGCCACCACCCCGATCTCTACCTCCACTACTACCCCAATTTCTTCTATCTCTTGGTGATCTGCTACGAGATCTACTGCGAGATCTACGTCTCCTATCTCTGTCACGACTAGGACTAAAAAATGAAATACACAAGTATTATTAATACTCAAGTATAAATCTTACTATTTCTATGTCATAAAATTCATTTTCCAAACAAAAGACTTATTTCGATTTATAAAAATAAAAATAAACATATTTCTATTACTTTAATTATCTTATAAGCTATATACTACTTTTGAAATATATAAAATCCATGACAGAAAATCTTAATTTTACGATGCATTTTAGAAATTCAAATTTCTTCCAAGCTTACCCTGAAATACGCAGAAGGTTATAATTGTCGCAAAAATATCATAAATGTCATAGGATTTTCTAATAGTTATGTTTTGCTTCCTACTTCTTATTTTGAATGTAATTTGATTCTACTTTAATGCATAAACAGTTGCAGTTCAAATATATTCATTTCGAATATGCGATTATTAACGCTGAACATTGAGCATATTGATAACATATATTTCCACATATCTACATGCGTGTATACTTTACCTCCTATAGCGGCCCATGATTAACTTTCTCTTAGTTTCCTTCTTCTTTTTTACTACGAAGTTCTACTAACAATAATAATTGCCTAAATACAAAAAAACACAAGATGCCAATAAGTTATAAAATTTGACTCCAATCAAAAGACGTAAAGTAAATGAAAGCGGTTCTTTAGCCATAAACGACGTAATCACAAGAAGTAACGATACTGTAATGCTTCTTACGCATGCGCAGCAATTGATAAAATCTTCGTTTTAGTGATTCTAATATTTTTAATTTTACCCTTGAAAAGGTAAGATTTGAACATTAAAGAGATTCCACTAATTTACTAATATTGTCGCAAAAACATAAATATTATTCTTAAATTTATTATTGAAAATTGTTAAATTTATCTTATTTATTCTTAAATTTATCGTTGAAAATTGTGTAGTAAAATCACTGCCTTTAGATTTAAAAAATATCTATTCATAACAAATTTTTATTAGCGAAAGGATCCTCATTTTTATTCAGTATATTTTCTATATTTGGATTTCTATTTTCACTTTACAAGATTTCATTCTCCTTCTTTATATTATCATTTAGCTTTTTTTTCAAAGTTTTGTTTCGCAAGGTAAAAGCGAATACTATTGGTTAATATCTAAATTGTTTCTTGCATGATACTAAATAGCCCATTAAGTTTCTACTCTTTTAAACTGATATGATAGTCCTTCTATAAGACTACAGGATAGAACATTTGCCATTGAGCATTAAGCCATTAGTCGGTTTCGAGCCATCGAAGTGATAGGTGGGGTTGGGTTCGCTTCGTGCATTGTCATTGTGCATTAATATTTAAGGATACAACAGTGAAATAACTTTGAGTTATTGCTTTCATAACGATAAGATTCTTTTATCTTTTTTTTTTTTAGTTTTAAAATATATCTTCCCCATTTTTAGAACGATCTATGTTATATAATTAAATGCAATTACGATAATTAAATACAATTTACAAATTAGCATCTTTGTACGTGACTTGATGTTTGAAACAAGATACATTACGATGAAACATAACTGAAGTGAAAAAAAAATATATGAAAATGTTGTGACAATTGAAAAATTGTAAGACGGGAAAGTGATAATGAATGCATGCGAAAGCCTTGAATATCGAACACGTAATCAGAACCGAATATCTATGCATGATTCAATAAGCCAAAGCAAAGAGATGATTTCATGAGACGAATGCAATGAGGAATCATTGAGGCGTCAACGACAACTGACTTACAAGATCAACACCGACTTCCTTTTTCTGTCATGCGACAACTAGGGTACGATGAGAAACGGGACGATAACAACGCGTGCTGATGTTTACGCGGAAGAAATTCCTTGCACATCTGACAGGTAAACATTTTATTGTTACAAAATAGTGATTAAGGGAATAATATGTCAGTTTTTGATTTTGCCTTGTGGTATTGTAACTTTATCATGTCATTAACATTCGTATCACCTTCGTTGCAATAGTAGCGTGGACAGCCGTTCATGTTACTGCTGTGTCTCTGTATATCCACACGTTGTATATTAGAATATTTACGTAATTACGTTTATCTTATACAATAATTTTGAGTATTTTAAATAATTTTAAATATTTTGAATTTTTATCAAAAGATATTGTTTATAAATATTTATTTATAACTTTTTATTGTTTATACTACTGTTGGATTCAGAGATATGAAGTCTGACAGATATTTCTTAATTTTTGGATTAATTCTTGGAATAATTTTTGGATTCTGCTTGATTAGTTATAAGAAATAAATCTAAGAATTCTTTCTGACATTTGTATATAAAACTAAGATCAAAGCTAATATATATATGTAATTGTACATATTAATCTATATTAGATATTAACGTATGACTCATATTTTGAAAATATTAATGCAATATGATCAATAGACTGCGGATGTGCTTGGGCTTACGAAAAATTTAAACTTGCAAAATGCACAGAATGCATATGAAATAAAAGGATGTTCAATATAATGTTCAATATTAATGTTCAATGTCTAATATAATGTTCCAAATTTAAATTATTCAAGGTATGGCACCGGTATAATATTTTAGAGAATTTGCATAAACATTCAGTGTCTAGTGGATTTTTAATCAAATTCGATTGATCGGCGGTCATGCAACATAGGAAAATGAGGAATTTTAATGTTCATGTGTATATTTAGAATGATTCGCATATCTGCTTTAGTGTAATCATAATTTATTAATGTCATATAGCTGTAGTAATTAATATGAATAATAACTATGAAAATGTTTGTATGGAATGTTTGTATTTGACCTTCTGTCCATTTCATCAAATCTTAATTTTTCGTGTCAAACTCTTTGTGGTGTCCAGTAACTTCCACGAAGGTAAAGAAGTAATTTAATCTGTCATCTTTGAAGGTAAGCGGAATAAGCATGTAGAGCAATCTATGCACCAGTAATACGTGTTAAAACTACTTTCAAATATAAACATTCGTTTTCGTCTCTATAATTTCTATTTTTTATGAAAACAAAGAAAAACTAAATTTTGTGCATATATAGATATATGTATATAGGATTGAAACACTGTAGAATAATCTACTAATAGAGATAATAATAAAGAAAAAAAAGGATTAAAACTAATATATTTAATCATAAGCATTTTATGTTCATCTTTCAATGTATATTAAAAAAGTGTAATTTCTGAAAAAATTGATTGAAAATTTCTTAATCATATGATATATTTAATAATTATACTATTTATTCGTATATACTCATGTTGTACAAGATCGAAATTTTATCTAAGTTTTATCTAATAATATGTCTAGTAAATTTTTTCGAAAGCTATTGACATGAAAGGTTTAATTTTTTCTTCTGTGCCCATCTTGCTTTAAAACCGGTTTTATGTTGCCTTGCTTATATGTACATTAAAAGATGGAATAAGTCAAACTGAAGAGAATATGCTTCGGTGAAATCTCAATATGTACCGATTTAAAAAGATTAATGATATTTTATGCAGAACAATACAATTGCAAACAAGTATGATGAAATTGATATATCATTATCTCCACTTTTATTAAAATCCACAAATAGTATTCACACTTTAAATACTATATTTATGTATAATTAATGTGTTGTGGAAAGAAAAAAAATGATTAGGATATTCTTCACTGTGCTTATTAAATAATTATCTCCAGTACCTTTTAATATTTTTTTAATAAGTTTCATAGAGCGTTAAAAGGAACTTCATAACCACACACTGAGAGAAAAGGTTGGCCATGGTAAAAATACATCCGGTCCTTTTAATATATTAAGCAATGGGATATAGTAACAAGAAGAAGGGTGCATTGGTCTCGACCAATATGTATTCAATCGTTTGTATTTTAAATTGTATCTACATAAATCAAATATTTTCAATTATTAAATTATACTAGTATATTATCTAAAAGAAAATCTATACTGTCGTGTAATATGTAAAGAGAAATGAAAAATTTATATTTATTAAAAAAAAAAAAAAAAAAAAAAAAACAAAGAAATTATGTATATTGTGATAGATAGATAATAGATAAGTGATAGATTCAAAAGTCTATTGCATGCGCATCTCATTAGTAATATCCCGCGTTGTAAACAACCCTGTTTAATAAGACTATTATGTTTCTATTACATAATAATTAGAAGATATTCGTCTCTAGTGCTTCGATCATAATAGATTAACGTCACTAATAAATCTTTCTTAATTGTATATTAATGGAATAGATAAATGAAAATAAAACCAAATAATTTTTTTCGCAATTATGGACAAATTATAGAAGATCTATGTCACGTTCGAGAAGAAAGTTCGAGAGAATTAAAAGTTTTGCAAATTGCGTGTTTGCTATTATTGCGTGCCTTGTTAGCGATCGATATTTTTAATTCTGCTTCATTGACATTTTTTGCAAAATCACAAATTAACGATTTTTTGAAGTAATGCAATACTTTGAAGTCAACAGTTTCGTCATTTAACTCTTCTACGAAATGACATAAGTTTGAAATGACTCTCGAGAACTTTTAGATGATACTGCCAAGTTTTGATTGTGGAATCTTGAGAAGTACGTTTGTATCATATTTATTCAAGCTTTTTACTTTTGTATCAGCTATTTTTTTACGATAACTGCTTGCGTCTTTTTTTCGTTTACCACTAGCGTCATCTGAAATTAAATTGATACAAGAATTGTAGAATGAAATATCAGTAAAAAAGAGTTGCAGAATCTCAAAATTATTTTGTTAAGTCTTTAACTATAAAATATTTTATGTAAAGTCAAAATTAAATTTATATGACGCCTGTATGATTTACAGAATAAAAGAAAATGGAAATATTAGCTTTGGAGGACTACAAAAATAGTTTTTTTAACAAAAATTAGCAAGGTCGAGTAAAAAATATTGTTAAACTATATTTCTTATTAAAAACTAGCCTTCTATAATTATTTTATATCAAAATAATAATTTATTTAAATTAAACGTGACTTTACAAAATATGTACCCCACTGTGCGCCGTTCACCCGGCAAGCTTCGTCTCTACCTCACCTGCTCCCCCTTTAGTGTATACTTCGCTTGTCTCTTGCCAGTCTTTCGTGTGTCTGCGTGTTCGCCGCTCGTTGAAATCGAGATACTATGTAATTTCGGTTCCGTGTACGGTCATTTGTGAACGTAAACAGGCGTAATCGAGTCAGTTTGTTTCAATAATTATCTTACTGATCACGAAGTTATGCGTTTTAAGAATCCGTTGCCACAGCGTGGCTCCTACGAGTAAGTTCAGCAAAAGCCGATTTCCCAGATTTCGAGGTTAAGCATTCTTTTCTCACCCTCGTTCTCCCGGTCAATTTCGATTCTCTAGTTCTCGTTTCTTTCCTTGTTCGTCGTTCGATTGATTTTACTTGAAACTTCCCTATATTTAGTTAGAAAAATACATACAGAACATTTACATGTTTTTTTATATTTTCTCACTTATTAGAATAATTCATACAAAATATTTATATGTAATATCTCTACATTGTCCCAATTTATTAAAAACATTTGTACAGAATATTTATATATAATATTACGATCTCGTTATCTTATATGTTTTCTTTTGCAAAATTTAAGAACATAATACTATTCATTTCGAAAAATTTTATTCTTTTAAGGCTGATAATTTTGATTAGTTTTATTCTATAGTTTCTTAGATAATTTTAATTGAAGATTAGAGATTTTAGCATCCGTTTGTAGCTAACTATAGAGAAAACTAATCCAGTAAGTGAATTGCCCTTCATGTTAGCAATGAGATAAGTGACTTCCAATTGCAATTACGAAAATTTGAGGGATTATAACAAGTATTTAATCTACTAGAGAATATTTGAGCATAATAATAATACTAAATATAAATCGACTTAATTTGATTTAAATAATTCTTTTTTATTGATGGAGTATTACGGTAATTTTGTATGTAAACATATATTACAAAAAATAACTAGTTTCAATGTGACTATGTGATGAAACCTGTATATGAATAATTTCGTAAGACTTGTTTATTCCTTATATTCGTAATTCTAATAATAGATTTTTCGCTTATGTAATTTCTGAAAAGTGATACTAATCCCGCCTGCGGTTTTATGAAACTTTCATTCGATGAATATTCTTTTTAAGTTGTCCCCAATAAGATCCTTTTACTTTACAGATATTGTTATGTCGTATCGCGTATCAGAAGATTTCATTTGAAATACTTTATCAAACATAATATATCGATAAAGTATTTATCATTACATTTCTTATATTGCAAATCAATGTTATCCTAACTAATTTCTTACAATTGCATTTGTTTTCAATAATTCGTATATTTTATAATAATTTATTATCAGAGAACAGTCATATATTCTGTGACGATGTTCTGAAAGTTCCTCTCGAGTTTTTATACCTGAATCATTCTTCCGATCTTAGATTAGAAGGTAGGGGTGGTTTTCGTTGGAGGATACGTCCCTGTGGCCCACGTGAAAAGTACAGTCAGTCACGAAAGTCCTCCTACATTCCTTAAATTTTGAATATTATAACAAAGATTTTATCTCTAGCAATTCTTTGGATTAATTGAGTTTTATTTACAAATTAACGAAAATCATAATATCGAATAAATTCTATGTCATTTTGTATCATATGTAGATGTAAACTCTGTAAAAAAGGTACGTTTTTAATCTCTTTTAATAAATGGGATACATATACAAAATGGAATGTAGACTTTTATACCTGACTGTATATACACAATACTGTTTCGTTAAGGCTAACTGGCAAGTTATCGAGGGATGTATGTTTCTAGCAAATATCGAGTATCTCTCTTCTTCAGTGAATGACACTGACATACCGACACCTGACACATTTGTTTATTGTACTCACATACGGCAGACGTAACACCAGATATCTCAAGAAGTGGTAGGGATAGAAATGGCCACCTAACGAAGCAAAATTCTATCCACTTAACGAGACACTACTGTTATACACGCGGGATGGGAGAGCATTAGTAGTAAGATCAGACAGTTCAACGTGGATTCTCGGTCGTAGCAGGAACTCTTCGTATTACGCGGCATACAGGATATTTCTATAAAAAAATTCTTTCTTATTTGCAACAAATAATTTTCTAAATATATATTAATGAAATTTTAGTAACTTTATTAATGCAAATAGTAAATACAATTATTAAACTATGTTTGCGCTAGTGACTGGTGAATGTGTAGATGAATCTTGACATAAATGTGAAGTTTTGTGATTTTTGTGATGCTGGATTTTTTATAGAGATAAGATAGATTTCTTCTTTTATTCTATTGTCTTTAATTGTAATGGTTACATTATCATTGCACAAGCTATTAATGACATAGGGAGAAAAAGGAAAAAGGTTCACAGTTTGCTATGTACATTATTTGGTGTTCTTTTAAATATTGTAACAATTCAATTGTGTAGGATTTAAAAATAGTTGTTTTCCCTAGTTATTTTTGTCACTTACATAAATGAAGTGGTTTTAATTAAATTCTGCCTTTTCCTTATTCCTTACTCTTCAGCTTTATTGTTAGAGTTTGATGAAATAATGTATTAAAACGATTAATTAATTTATACAGTAATACAGAAATTATATTTATAATGAACTCTTTTTCCATTTAACGAACAATAGTGATTCGAATATCGAGATAACTATCGATGTTATCGAATTATCGTAAGTAGAATTAAAATGATACCGTGATTTTCTGTCGATCTTTTTATCGATTATTTCTATATGACTCAAAAAGTAATATATACATACATAATTTATGAAGTGAAGTAAGATTGTCTATTTTGAACATGCTAATAAAACCATGTTTTTGTTATTTATTTATTACGATCAGCTTTTTTTCGTGATGTAACGTCTTTTTATGCCTGCTTTTTTTCTTATGAAAATGTTCTTTGTAACTTTGAACTTTGTTCTTGTAAACCTTCAAGCGCGAATAAATGTTACATCTTGCAAATCAAGTATGTAATGTTATCGTATATGAAGGTGATTTTTTATCTTTTTGTTCAATGAAATCTTAATAGTAAATGAAAATTTATTGTCGAATAGTTCAACAATTTTGATTATAAAATTTCTAATTTCATACTTTGCATGTGAAAGCCACCGTGTTTCACATAAACGTGAATGCATAAACCGGAGCTCGGCCGTTTTATTCTAAGCAAATATATTTCAATGGACAATGCATGTAGTTAATCAATAAAAGCTGCTGTCATATAATTAGTCTTGATTAGCTACAGGAATTTATTTGCAGTAGTGTCTCCATTTTTTCGTTCTCGAAGTAACAATTACGCGGCTTTTATTCTCCTAACAATAATTTTCTTCTATTTTTTAATTTATAGTAATAATAAAAGTAAAATATAATTTATTAATATTTCTTAACTATTGTCGTTGGACCATTGA
The DNA here is from genome assembly GCF_910591885.1 of Bombus terrestris. Lineage (NCBI taxonomy): Eukaryota > Metazoa > Arthropoda > Insecta > Hymenoptera > Apidae > Bombus > Bombus terrestris. Next base: position 7,112,329 of record NC_063282.1, on the reverse strand, counting down.
GGACTATAACAATTTAGAGTTGGATTATTTAATTTTTATAATCTATTATAAATTGCTATGGTCAACTATAATCCAATGATACTATTTTGGGATTAAATTCAAAATCTCATAAGTATTTTCGATATAGGACAATAAATTTAATATGTTTTCATACTAATTTGTTTTCTCCACTGTAATACTGCATGTTTAAACGCCAAAAGGAGGAAAATTTAAGTTTCGTCGTTTTGCTCGATTGATATGTACGAAAAATCGATAACGCAAACTGTGATCAGTGATGTGTGAACTTGGAATAAAACAGGAGGAGAGGTGTGACGCTCTATTCGCAGCGTTGATGGAAAAGGATAAACGATTCGAAAGACAAATCTCGAGGCAGCAAATTTTTACGTGAGATGGCATGATTCTAATCAGTTGAAATCTGAGATATCCACAAAATGGCCAAGCAAATATCTTTTTATTCCACTCTGACGTCTGAAGAAAAGAATAGAATGCAACCGTGTTTGAAAGCTAGGTGGTATGTGTCCTCTTCTTTACACTTTCTATGAAGTACTTAAAGAGAAGAGAGGGAGAGAGAAAAAGACAGAAACCCTTTGTAACGTAAATGAAAGAGTGCCTTTAGTGTATTCGTCCATATTAGTATCATTATTACATACTTTTGTACCGAATATTTAATTTTTTATTTTGGTTATTTCCAAAATTAAAGTTTCACTCTAATGATTGTATAATTGCGAATTGTATAGTAGTAATACGTAAAGATCTATGTAGTAGTAATTCTGTTGTCACGCAATAAATCGTAAGATACATAGTAATCGTGATGCGATTCATTTAAGAAAACAAGTATTCAGTGTACTTCGAATTAAATAATGATTTTTTAGGTGCATTGCGATAAGCACGAGTAAGACTAACTTGAGTTGAATAGTAAAGAGACCAGGGTCAACTGCGTGACGAGCCTGAATAACAGAGCACCAGTTGATCACATCAATGGGGCGATGTATAACTTGAATTTAACTTACAGAAATCTTTAATGTATACACCTTTTAAGTTTTCCTATAGAACTTTTCACGAGTATCAGTCCTAGGTCTTCATGTCTCATACGCTAAGGAAGCGTCGTTTCTCAAACTCAAATGAGCTTGATCAAAATTAAAATTTATACCATATTCTCTTACATCGTAATCATATTATTAAAATGAAAATATAAGCAAAATAATTTTATATTTTTCCATTTGAAACATTTTTTCTACATCGAAAAATGTTTGATTTTAGATAGAACTAACCCTGGAATGACACACTGAGGTCTTTTATGACCCCAGCAGGATATTCATTTTGGTTACTTGTAGATAAAAAGGTTGTTTAATTTTTTTTCAACATCTGAGCTTTATAACTGAACTATATATTTCGAAAACATTTTAGTGGGTCTTTGCAAAATTGTTTACATATTTTAAATGTACACCTCTAAATGACCAAAATATGTCTGTTGTAGACGTAAAGTCACTGTGTTATTCCTGAGTTAAAATGAAACATTTAGGTTAAAGTAGAGATTGAAAAGAATATCTAAAGAAAGTTTTGTTTCAGTGTCATCATGTCCAATGATTCACCCCCACCTCTGCAGACTTCTATACCTTTGGTAGATTACGATGTACCAGATGAAGCGCGTCCTGGTAAGATCACACCGACCACACCTACTACTCCGGTAGCGAGTAAATTATCGAATGCCGACACCGATACGGAAATGATTGAGAATGCAGTACCGATCACGCAGACCGTACTGCCCGTTCCCGAGCCACAGCCGAAAATTGAGAAGAATGGAATCGACTCGGAGGCGACAAAACCAGTCACTCAACCCGAAAACGACTCCTGCGTTGTAGATTGTATATATTTCACGCAGCAGTGTTGCGAGTGTGTAATACTTTAACAGCCAGAATTCTTCTCGCGTTGAGCAATCATTTTATATTCATTTCACGACTTAACATGGTTACGAAAAGAATGTCAATTATATGGAATTCTTTTCCCATCGAATTATTGAGCTTTGATGGAATTCCAATAATTCAGGCTGTTAATCGAATAATTAATTCCTAAATATTGTTAAATGTCTATATTGCATTTAAGAAATGTATGCTCATCTCGGATTTTCTCATATTACTGAAAAAAGAGAAAGATCTGAAATATATGTTAGGAACATATTTTGGGAATGATAAAATTTTGATATGATACTTGAAGAATCCAATATTTTTATAAAATAATTATTTATTTTGTAAAATTTATGAAGTACATGAAACGGAAAAAGTTGGAATCTTATAGTTAAGGTATATATTAGATCTGGAAAGTATGTGTATCATTTTTAATATAACAAATTGATCAAGTATCTTATAATTATAAGAATTTAATCACTAATATTTCATAGACTGTTAAATTTCATTCCAATTTATAAAATTTATATTTTTAATCAAATGTAGTCATCTAAATGTCAAAGAAAAATTATTTGGCTGTAAGTCTTAACTGAAAGCAATGAATTTAATCTTATAGAAAAATTCTGCATGATAGTTATCCATGCATTCCTATTTTTACATAGTGATATCATATTAGTTTTTAAGTGCTTCATACATTATTCCAAACAAAGGATTAAAAGGTAATAGTTTGTATAAAAAATAGATTATTAACTTATAGTATTTTCTTCTTAAAGATCATGCAATGCCACTAATTTTATATATATATATACATATGTATATATAAATAATATTGGAATATGTACAAGTTCATTACCCATACATATTGTTCCATTATAAAATTAAAGAGAATGAAGAGACATAATGTTAATTATCCTTAAAGACTGCTTAAGTGCCGTAAATTTATTTAAATATTAAAACTTCATTGTGTAGGGGATTTAATTAAAAGCACAAATTTACTTGAATAAAGTCAATATCCTACAAAATAATATTCTACATTCATAAATAGTATAAAGTCTTAAGGTATCACATAAGGAGAAAATTGTACATAAAAGTTGCAATTTATACAAATAAGAGAGAGTATGGACAAATTTGATACATTCTTATAATTACACCCGTTATACTTTGAAAATAATCGTGTAAACCAAAACAATATGATCAAATTATTTTGAACAAAAAGTAATAAAAATGATATATCTTGTAAATATATTCCAAAATGAAATTGTATAAATGAAAAGCACTACTGTGGCCTCAATTAATATCAGTTCAAAAGGCTTTACAAAACTCACATTTATACAAATTTGCTACTTGTATAAGTAATTAACAAAAAGTAAATGTAAGAAATTCAACTATTATAAAATTTCCAAATTCTACTTTTTATAATAACAAATTATATTTCATTAATATATAACATTAAGGTACATAGATATAATGAAATTATTTCATTGTAAAGATTATAGCGCAATCGTAAAATTATTTGACAAATTATATATAATTGTATTTTATATAAGAAATGTATATTCATACAGTTTACTTCTCAATGGCATTAAAATTTTTTAAACATTACAAAAAATATGAATACATATCGTCGATTGTCTTGCAAGTAGAACATATTTAAATAATAAAAAGTAACACAAAGTGCAATTTAATAATCCACAATAGTATAACATATGTAGCTGACTTAATTAGTTTTATTACTATTACTACTACTACTACCACTACTACTACTACTACTATTTATATTTTCTCTGTGAAATGAACTATGCTTGTTGTAAAGTGGAACAAACATTAAATTGTACAGCATAATCAAAAGTATGTACACTTGAAGAATGAAACCGCGAAACAAATATATATATATGTATTAGAAGGATAAAATTTATATTCATTACTACTTTTTGATAATTTTATCAAATGCTTAGTAACATTGAAGTTACCTAAATTTTTATACTGGATGGACAAGTATGCATGTTTAAAAATAATATCCTAACTTGGTTCTAAAAATTGAATCAAGTTTTTAAATGGAAAAATTGAAAACTTTATTTTTCTTAAAAAGATTTCTTCTTGAGGATACCATATTTTGTATAACATTCTATATACAAGTAAAAATGAATCATTAACAAATCCAGTTTAATTTACATAACTTACATAATTTCAAAGATCATGTGAGATGTATACATGTGAATAGTTTAAATTTTTATCCCATAATGTTTTGTAATTTTTTGTAATTTAGAAACAGAATTGAAAGTTTCATCTCTTTAATGTAAAATAATTATTCTGATAATACACAATTAAATCTACATTAATATTTTCACTAAATGTTGATAGTTCAGTACTATCAATAACTATTTTATAAATGAAGTAGCTATATATTTTTGTGATATATTTTCATGATATATCTCTTAGTATCTTAATTTATTGATTGCTCTTGTTTATTTCAATATCTATAATAGTGATGTAAAATTTTTTGTTAATATTTTATACAAAAAATGTGCAATAAATAAGGCTTAAATTATGATGAAAAATAATGAGTTGAGATTATTATAAATTTTTAGTTACAATTCAAATTGTTCAGTACACAATATACATGTATGTCGTATAGAATATTTTATTATAAAGATATTTCTATAATAAATTCTAAAAAGTAATAGAACGCCCTAATCATCAATTTATATCACTTAGTAATAAATTAATCTTTGTTTTCAAGTATCGTACATATTTATGAATGAATTACTTTAACTAGAAGAACTAAATATTAGATTATGCAAAAAATAGAATATTGCACATTTGCTAACAAGAAAAAAGGAGAAAAAAAGAAAAGGAGAAAGAAAAAATTTGACTAGGATTTTTAAGAATAAAGCATAAGTAACTTTTCTTATTTGAAAGTTGTGTCGCTTTAAAAATTTTTGTTTCATTAAATATTGTAACAGAGTTTCCTGTCTTTTTTTTTTTTTAACTAAATAACGTAGATGATTTGTATTATTATGTTGTAGTTAAATGATTCTGTAAATATATGAAGTAATTCTACTTGTCTTAAAAAGAGAAGGATTTGGTATATCAGGCTAGGTAAGAGAACAATTATTTTCAACTTTTTTTTTAAATATTGTACTCAACAATTCTTATACACTATCAAAAGTGTGATTTGGAATATGTTCTGTATTGTGTTTATTAAGTTACTTGTTATGAAATAGATTATAACGATCAATTCGAAAATACACCTTTGAATTGGGAAATCAGTAAAAAATTGAGTAGAAACAGTTAATCACTAGCAGATGCATAAGTTCTGTGACTAACGGACAAAAAATGTTTTTATGAAAATGTAATATTTAAGAACTATCCCTAGAAGATACTGTAGCCTAAAGTGAAGATCTATTTCGTATTTTAAAGTACATTAATTCGACTAATTTCTTATCTGTGTATGACATCAGGATATCTATTCACTGGCCTCAAAAGGTATTTAAGATTTCTCTAATGGTGCAAATTTATACATGAAATTTTGTGACCAAACTTGATTATGATTCGTATATGGGTAATGGATGTCCTTCAGAATTGAATACCCATCTATCCAAATCTATTAATTGCCTTGTATCATCAAACAACAAGTATAAGTATTTCAAAGTTTCAGCAAACCAAAAACTTTCTGTCATATCTTTTTGTGGTGTATTATAAACGATCCTTACATTACCAATGCTGGTGTATCCCTTTTCCACTTTTGTATAATTTTCAAAAGCCTATTAAATTATACATATATATGCATGACTGAGAACACAATAAAAGTTTCATATTTCAGTTTTTACATAATTACTTACTTGGAATATTTTCCATCCCCAGTCTTGAAATGTTTTATTACCAGTAAAATACCACATGTAGAAAAGACTTTCAATAAACTCTGGTCTGAGTAAATTATGTGCATCATTCATTTTCACATACATATCCATTGATTTTTCTCCATTTGAGTTCTAAAATTATAATATCCTTGTATCCTTTTATGATAACTTTTATCCAAGTAGACAACTATTATAATTACCTCAGTATTAAAGTATGTGATTTCTGGAGCGAGAAACGTGGGTTGAATTGCGTACGTTTGATAACAAGTTTTTACAATTTCATTAGCTAAATCCATATGATCAGATGATAAACCATGATGTACTCCTAAAGCTAATGTACCTCCCAAGTAACATGTAAGGTGATCCTATAAATACAGCCATTATCAATAACATGATATATTAAACTGTTAAAAATGTTTTAACTAAAAGTTAAAATTTATTTAAAATTTTACCATTTTTGGTGTTATTTCTTTGTGTGCTCCAACTAGCTCCGCTATGAAAAGATACTTATTAATTGCTGTACGTTTTACTAAGTGTTTTTGAGTTCCAGCAATACCTAACAGATAATCATCTCGTAGGCTAAAAGCATTTACAAATTTAAATGATTATCATAAATTCATGAGACAAGTTCAAGAACGAGAAAAACAAATTCCCAATAGATAATGATGATGAAATACTAACTAATTGATAGTCTTCCCAGTTTGAAGCCACTGTTTCAATAAATACTCGTAATAACTATCACCACGAGCGCCAAGCGTAATTGTTGCATGATCTCTAAATTGTCCAGTATTAGCGTTAATGAAAATGGGTACTAAACCATCGTATTTTTCTAACTGGTGTACATGTTCCGAAACTTTTGCTACTGCTTCCTAAAGGATAACAATTGCATACTTTCTTACGTATAATGCAAATAGTAACGCATTCAAAGCTAATATTTATCCGTAATTACCTCGAATTTAGGGTCTCCTGTACTACGACTTAAATCACGAAATTCCAATTGAATGGAAGTAACTTCGCTTGTACTACTATCAGGACCCCATTTAGGACCATGTGCAGTTTTAGTACCAAGATTTACGTCGGAATAAGGAACACCAGATGAAGTAGAAAACGCTGGCATCATACGTTCCCCTAACGCTGTCTACGATTTATAGTACGTCAATTTTTATAGCCAAATTTTTTTCAGTAATATCATTATAACTTTAAAAAATCAGAGACAACTTACAGCCTTACTTAAGAAAATCTTGTCACCTGAAAGATGATATGCGGATAATAGACCTCCTAATACTCTAATCGTAACTTCAAATAAATTAACATCCCTGTTTGAAGTAAACACTAAATTTTTCTCAACCCATAGTTTGGCTTCTAAAAATTCTGTAGATAAAAGGTAAGTATTATTAGTTTTATGGATATTTCTTAATTCTATATAGAATATATAGAACACGAATATTACCATTATTTAAGCCCATTATGTACATAGTATCAAGAGAATCAACTATAGTAAGCCCTAAGCCAAACCATTCATAGTACTTTCTTGATATTGGTTTCACATTATCATATCCCCAAGCATATTCTTTATATCCATTCCATGAATGTTTAAATGCTGCAACTATAGCTTTTTGTCTATTATTTTGTGGTCCTAAAAATAAATAATTATAATGTTATTAACAAAATCAGCTTAACAATTATGTTACAAACATATAAAGATACCATTAAATTTGAGTGTGTTCGGCTTAGGTTGAGGTGGTTCTCCAATTTGATCATCATCTACCTGATTTATTTCTGGTTGAAATTCAGGTTCCTCAATAACCTCCCCACCTCCCTTATGTTCCTGATTTACATTATCTACTACAATATCTTCTACTGGCTAAAAATTATATTTTTTGAGAATATAAAAAGACATTCTCTTAAACAACAATAGTATTTATTGAAATAAATATACCTTTTCATATTTAGGAGTATCTTGCACTACCTCTATGTTATTGTAATCACTTTCATCTAAAACTCCATTTTTGTTATCGCCAGGTAACAGATAAAATATAACTAATATGATCGTAATGACTATAAAGTAAAGAATATTTCTCTGAAACCTTGACAATTGATTCCATTGCTAAAAAAACAAAAGAGTTTTAGTTTTACACTGAAAGCAATTTTTTAATAAAAATTTTAAAGAAATCTATAGTATTTGTATAGGTAAAGAATACTTTAATGACTTACCCTCCAGAGACTACGTGATGATCCTCGCGAGAATGTTGCACTATCCTGGATATTTAGACTGATATAATCCGATTTTCCTAGATCCTTCGACGGAAACATATTTCGTTAGAGGTTATGTTGTTCTGGCGAACGCAATGATAATAAGAGCCAGAACACTTTAAAAAATAATGATCCCACGATTGTTCACTAATTATAAAGGTCTTCATTTATATTGTTCGTGTTAAACATAGTTGGTAATTATTCATCCGGTAAACCGTAGCAAGATAAACTCACCGTGCGAATACCGCGAATCATTGATGCCGTGATGTCAAACTGTTATATTACGATTACGATTACAAATATTGATAACTGTAAGGTATAATTTTAGCAATACCGTATTATATACACATTATCGTATTTTATACGTGTACATTGGTTTAATCAAATTTTATTGTATTATAATCTAATCAGTAAATTTAATAAATTACTAATGTGATAGTTATACGAGTAATGAATGATTTACATTACATTGTAGTATTAAATAGTATTAAACATTAATGATTTATGAATGATTTATAGTTTAATATGAGTTTACGAATGTTCAATATTAAGTAATTATAGCTATATGTTTGTAAACAGTGTTCTATTTTATAAGACAAAGGAGTGTATATTGTAAATGACACAAAATAAAGTAAAAGAAAGTCTATACTTAATATTGATTAATCATTGTTAATGTCCTTGTCAGATTGATATCTTCACTTGATTTTAATTTTCAGTGTAGAATTTAATTATGATTTAAATATGAATTTGTATTTGGATTTAAAAAGTTGAATAAAAGATTTTAATAAAACCAATTGCAAATTGTGCTTCTTTTACCTAAACTTCTGAGATTCTCTAAAACGATAAATTCTAATAAATCATTAATAAAGTAAGGAATAACTTATTGATAACAGTTAATATTACATTAATAATATATTGGTACCCGGGTATTCCTTTACAGTGCAATCGCAGATTTAATTCAAGGTAAGTATTTTATTTGTTATCAATCATTATTAGAATAAGTATTCCTATTTAATATATAGTGCTCTTTGATTAAAAATCGAGAAATGTTAACAAGAATATAGAATGGCAAGGAGATATCTCAGACGATGTTAGATAAGGAGAGTAATAGTGTGCAACAAGGATAGACATACTTTTCCGTCTAATTTATTGAATATTCGTTAATTATTAATTACTTTTTTCTGGGAAACATTCGTCTATTCGTCTCTGATGTACTGATATATATTCCATCTATATTCAGTAGTTTAGTACTCTGATGATACGTAGCTGAGCCATCTGCGCCCTGGTGGCGGAAATAGGAATTCAAATTTGAAATTAGACTATTTCACGTGGTGTCATATTGAAAGTTGACAGGAACTGCAGAGAACCCGTCATAATGTGAAAAATTTCACATACAATACAGAGTTATTGCTTCGAAATCTCAATTCGGTTTATTTTATATTCATAATCTAATACAATTTAGTAGCAATGTCGTTTTTCAATATGAATAGATGCGATTACTAGTTTTCAATGAAAGTTATCTACATCGATAAGTACAAATCAAATATTATTAGAATGAAGTTCTTTTCTTTTTTGCTCTCCTTGACTTTTTTCCCTCACTTCGTGTGATTCTCTGTGTAACAGTCGAATAAAGTCGAATAGGAAACAAGTTTGGGAGAACTTGTAGAATTGTTCCGTCTTCTTCGATTTCGATGATTTTGCAATATTTCGTAAAGCCTAACGTTTTGAACTATCTTTCCCTATACATGTAACCGCCAGCTGGTCTTAGTTTTCGAGGTATTCGTTATAGTCGTAAAATAAAAAGTATTTTTTTAAAATATTGAAGACCTTAAGATAATGTCGTTTATATTTTTCTAATAAACGTTGCAATTAGAGACTTGTTTGGATAGTTCAGGCGATTCAGGTGATGGCCTCACCATCGACAGTCAATGGACGTTCGGGCCGCACTTTAAGCTCCTGGTTCCCAAAGTGACGACGACAGCCAACGCTCTAAGTGCCGCCGAATATCGGTGGGGCAGAAATCGGAGTGCGCTGACTGTATGAGAGGAAGTTATCCGTTCTCGGGTCCTGTACGGGGCTCCGGACTTCCCTACCGGACTGCCTGGCAGTCCCGAGGCGCTGATCTATCAGCACCTAACTTTGACCCCCACCGGCCTGGAGCGGCGGCCCTGGAGCGCCTTGTCCAAGCGTGCCCGCGGCGTCTGCCGCGCCCCCGCCGGTCGATCCTCTCGGGGTGGGAGCTCCGCACCCTCACTTTTTCCGCTGCCTCCTTCCGAAGCATAATCTGCTCACAGAAGGAGGTCACGGCCCTTCTCCCTCTCTCGCTCGCCAACAGTGCCGCGAGAATCTCCTGTGGCGAGAGACCCTGATGGCCACCGTCCTGTGCAATCTCCTGACCTTCAGGAGACTGCGGCGGTTGGCTATCAAGTCCTCTGCCCAGATCGGAGCTCCATAGAGGAGCCTCGATCGACAACCCTAATCCTAACGTCAACTCGACATATATATGTCGGGTTCACATTATAATTAGGGTTAGGAGCGTGTAACGAACTTATCACAGTAAGAGGCAAAAATCTCATGAATAGCATGAACACTAACAGACTCAACTATCTCACCATATATGAACCCACATACTGGCCTATTGACACTAACAAAATACCTGATTTACTTGACTTCTTCATAACTAAAAATATCTCACCAAGATATGTCCAAATCAACTCCTCGGCAGAACTCTCTTCAGATCATTGCCCCATTATTGCAACAATTAGCTCAACAATTATCGAAAATCCATCTAATGGATTTATTCATAACCAACTGGCAGCTCTTTAAAGAAGTCTTTAATCATTCAACATCAGCCTTAATTTCCCTAAAAACAAATGAAGATATTGAAACAGTCACGGAATACTTAAACACCAGCATAATAAACGCTATCCGCTCTTCCACACCTACTAAGAGTTCTGTCAATAAACATGAATACCCCCATCACATATTTAAAAAAATCACAGAAAAACGTAGACTTAGAAGAGTTTGGCAGAGTCATAGAACACCGGGCGACAAATGCAAATTGAAAAACGCAACTAGGAATTTAACCAATATTATTAAAAACTATAAACATGATTGTTTCCAAAAATATCTTGCCAATCTGTTTCCCACAGTTGACTCCAATTACTCACTATAGAAGGCTTCCAGGAAACTCACGCGTTCCAATTCGCTATCCGCAAGGTGGATGAGCGCGTAGCCCTATAGAAAAAGTCAACCTGTTCGCCAATTACCTATCTAACCTCATTTAAACTTCATTCCTCCAATATTGCCGCGGAAATAACGAAATACCTGCACTCTCCCTTCCAAATGTCTCCTCCTATCGAACCTTTCACTTCTCTAGAAGTTACAGAATTAATCCGTCGCCTAAATCCCAGGAAAGCATCGGGGCATGACCAAATATGTAATAAAGCAATCAAGGAACTTCCCATAAAAGGGATTGCGCTCATCACATCAATTTTTAATGCAATTCTTCTCCTTGAATACCATCCTAAGTCCTGGAAAATATCACTGATTACTCATCCCTAAACCCAGAAAACCAATACAAAAAACTAGCTCCTATCGCTCAATTAGTCAACTTTGTCAAAACTATTCGAGAAGATGCTAACGAATCGACTCCTTCCACTCTTAGAGGATTTGAAAACACTGCCAGATCATCAGTTCGGTTTTCGGAAGCAACATTCTACGATAGAGCAAATCCATCGTATAACACATAATATTAGCCAAAACTTAGAAAGGCAAAAATATTGATCTGCGGCATTCCTAGACATTCAACAGGCATTCGACAAAGTGTGGCATGAAGGACTTTTATTCAAACTAAAGAAGATCCTACCACACACTTACTACTCCATCCTAAAGTCCTACCTAATCAATAGATAATTCATGGTTAAATACTTAGACGCCACAACCACAACATTTCCAATAGAAGCTGGCATACCCCAAGGCAGTGTTCTCGAATCCCTGCTGTTCTCCACCTACACTGCTGATTTACCAACTTTAACAGAGATAACCACAGCGACATTTTCTGATGACACAGCGCTATTAGCATCCCACGCAGACCCGATAATTGCATCCTCCATCCTCCAGCGAGGTCTCGACTCTATGGAAAAGTGGTTCCACAAATGGGGCTTCAAAATTAATGAAAATAACTCCACACATGTAACCTTCACGCTGTGAAAACAAAGCTACCCTCAGGTGACCATTAACAAAATTACAATTCCTAACAAGGATTCAGTCAGATATCTGGACATGACTCTGGGCAGGAGAATGACATGGAAACAACACATCATAGACAAATCGGAGCAACTCAAGGCCAAACTTAAAAAATTCTAGTGGCTCATTGACCGACGTTCCAACTTAAGCACGCAGAGCAAAATTACGCTCTATGAGACCATAATAAAACCTGTCTGGACCTACGGACTATGGGGAACAGCAAGTAATTCCAACATTGAAACACTTCAACGCTTCCAATCGAAAACTCTAAGATCCCTAATAGATGCACCCTGGTATGTTACCAACGAAGCAATACATCGCGACCTCAAGATACCCATAGTCAAAGAAGAAATAACAAAATGTAGTAAGACATATATCATAAGAGTCAACAAACATCGAAACCCTCTAATTACTAAATTACGTAATACGTCGGACCAGATCCGTAGACTAAGAAAACACTATCCTTTAGATCTAAGCACTAAATTCAGCTAGAAATAAACTTATTATAAATAATTAGCCATGTCACTGCGCCACGTCAGAGAAACTTACTCAAAATTTTCAATGCGAGAATCGATTGTAAAATACCTGTAAATAAACAAAAGAAAGTTTTGACGTTCCTTTGTATTTTCAAAGATGCGTTTTGATAAAGATATCGCCTGAGGATATTTCGAGTAATAGAAATAGTATTTCGAATAATTGATTCAAATCTTCGGCATCTCAGGCAATCATCATCTGAACTTGTATCGCGCATCAAAACGCGTCAACCAAAAGTCGAACTTGTAATCGCGAATCGCTAGTCGCTAATAGTAATCGCGAGTTCTATACAAAGTGTACATATAGAGTATATCATAATAAATATATATATTGTTAAATATACTCAAGTGTTTCTTTCTATCACTATCACGACCTACACCTCAGATTATATCACAAACAGCTTTTACTAGTAATAATTTTCACCAGTAATTTGTTTTAAATTAATAAGTATTTTTACGAAACGTCTAAATGCACACCTATGGGAGCCATGATATTTTATTAATTACAGATTTTATTGTTGCTAATATCTATTTATTTTTGAAATACATTGCGTTTAAAACCTATTCGAATGTTAATAAATAAAACTACGTTCGCTTAAATATTTCCTAAATGCAGTTTATAGCACGAGTCCTATATCTCTTGTAATTAATACTGTATTTATGTATATGACACCAGAAGAGAACTATGTTTCGTTCGAGAACGACGAACATACATATATTATTTGTAAGTGTGTATTTAATTTATTAAATTGTCATTTTATAATTCTATGTTTACTTGATCGTTGTTTTAACCCTTTCAGCTGCAAATACGTTCTACGAGGAAGATTCAGTTTTACATCAGTTTCAGGTCCAGTGTTAATCGTGTTAATTGTTAAAGTAAACCGTGTTAAAAAAAGAAGAAGAAATCTAATTTAATACATACGTATTTCTTTAACAAAATTTATAACACATATTAACAGATTCAAGGAAATACTATGAAATAATACTTGTCGCTTTGGCAACAGTGAAAGAGTTAAATATTCGTCAATTCTCGTTTATCCGTGATAAAAATAAGCTTTCTTACTAACAAAGAGTGTCCTTACTTTACAAAAAGAAAAAACTCAATCGTGTTTTGTTCTATAAGTCTACAACCTAATTACAGCGAAAAAATACGCAGGTACGAATTATTTCTAAGACGGCAAGTTTGAATCGAAAGAAATTCTCCGAAAATGAACGTATCTATTGTGTTTTAGCGATTTCGTCATGTTTTTTGTATTAAACGGTTTCTCGAGATCGATTTATATAAAAGATGTGTATGATTTTTGTAGTTGTATATTATCTTCTTCGTTTCTCAACAAAATCTATCAAGTGTCAAGTTTATGTCAGACAATTTCATTTTCGAAGTTGTTCTTTCGTGATAAATATTTTAGCAGTCGAAGGAAGGAAGATTGTTAATTATCGTGAAAGGTTTTCCTTCATCTTTACACGAGCTTATCTTCCCAGCAGAGTATTACATAAACGAACTGTTTAATTCTGGAACATTCACGTTTCTCTCGAATTTTCCTTTTGGTCTCCTTAAATTCGATCCAAGAATCCAGTTCTTTGGAATTCTTCGGTCCCCAATCTGACGAAGGTTTAAACGCCGACTTGATCATCTGTGAGATTTTGAAATTTGGTAATTATTTAATCAAACTGCCATTTAAATGACTTTCTTATGAAACTTTAAATTAAACCAAATAATTTTCTACGGTTTTCCGATGAAATTTAAATTTAAGTATAATAATTTTCTATATTATAAAGTTGTTAATTGAGATATTATAATTTCCTGTTGTGTAATTTTAATTGAAATATAAATATGATAATTTTCTACGTTATAAAATTTTGATTCAAATATAACAATCTTCTATGGAATTCTGATGGAAATAATTTTCTATGGGATTTGAATTTCTACTTAAACGTAATCATCTTCTTTTGATACAAACCTCGAGTGGAGATAAATTTCTTTTCGAGATTATAGCGTAAATCATCCAGAAAGGAACTTGCAGAATGCCAAACGTGCAAATTGTCCAGCCTGCTGCTGTAATTGGAATTGTAAATATAACAATTAAAAAATAAAAAATTGCAATATAACAGAAGATTATGAGTTATATTTGTTTGTAGAACATTGTAAGATTTCATCAGTGATAATAATGGCAAAAAGGTAATGATAACAAACTCGTATTAATCCTCTGCAGGAAAACTGGGCCTCAACGATTAATAATAGCGATAATTGAATCAATTGAATTAATTTATTCCTGTAACTTAGTTCATAAAATATATTTTGTATTATGCAGACAATATAAAGATACATTTCAATCTAAAACAGCTTTTTAAATGGTTTGTTAACCACGTTATTGGCCATGTACTAATTAAAATTAAATGTTAATAATGACTAATAATAATAAAGCAAATACATACCATGAGCACTATCAGGATAAGAGATACCACTATAAGTCAAAGGTTTCAGATTGATTATGGTATACACTAGGATCACAGCCAGTAATATCGGAACAACAAGAGTCCAACAAAGTCTCCAATAAACCGATGGCCTTCTTTTTAACATGTACTCCACGTCGTCCAAAAAGTTCTCCAGGCCATATACCCAGAAAATTCCAATTATCTCAAGAGTAGCCAAAATAAACACGATAAAGGATCCAGCATAGTAATCGACCAATTCCAGTATAAACTGGCCACCCTGTACGTATTTAAAAAAAGAACTATGCACATTCATTATGTTTATTTTCACGATAATGTAAATGATCATTGATATACTGCTTACGGGCGTGCAATAAATGACTCCAGCGCAAAATCCAAAGGTGCATGTACCGGTCACTATGTATATGTACCTCCAATTTGGAAATTGATCGCTGATAATTGTGATAATAGCACCGGCCAATGCGATGGCACTTCCGATTCCGAGGACGTAAAGCATCAAGAAAAAGAGTACCGAGAAAAGCTGAAAATTGTGAAAAGTAAAAGTTATGTATAAAACTTGTACTTGTGAAAATTATAGTATCATTGGATATGAGTACAATGGCTTGAAATTTTGTTTCGTTTTTCTCTTAATTTAATTTAATTTCTATGTAATTTAATTTGCTGATAGAGAAGTAAATAATAAGATTTCAACATAACAATAATAACAGGAAGTTGATAATAATACAATCCAATATAATATAAGAGGCTTATTTGATATATATATCAACATAGAAATATATAAATAAACACTCTGTCTTCAAATTCACACTCATCTTTGATCTCATTGTCAGCGGATTATAAGCAGTCCATAGAGATATATGTGTATATATATCTATATATATATGCTACATTAAACTACGTTGATATACCATATTAGCCTAATATAATACATATAACAACATAGTAATTATTAAGAAAGAATTAAGAGTTAAGAGTAATGTAATATAATACAACAAAATAGTGGTATAATATAGCAACCAAGAACCCAATGCAGGAATATAATATAGTGTAGAAAACTAAGAATAAGAACGCAGCAACTTTCTATTGTAATGGACTATAGAACAAAAGTACAAATAAGTTATTATTATTATAAATATACTAAAATAGACATAACAGATAATAGCTAAGTAATAATGAAATATTTCACTTTTTTCAGTGAATTACAACCTAACAGAAATAAAAAAGAGATATAAACCATCTACAGAAGAAACAGAAGTAATGAAATAAATCACTAAAAGCGATTAAAGGAGAACTCTTTTACGTTTGAACACATCCTTTTACCTCTTTACTTGAAATCACGTTTATCGCGCAAAGGGGAAAATAGTGGTTGCATAGCAATTAAACGTGTACTAGATTCCTTACTTGCGGTAGAACATTAAACTTTGCAATGGCATCTGGATAAGAGACGAAAGCAAGACCGGTTCCACCACGAACAACGTTGCTGATGTCTTCGGTACCTAGTTCGTGAGCTAAATTTCCAAGGATACCAAAAATGGTGAAGCCAGCCATTAAACTTGTGAACGTATCCAACGTCGTTACAACTAAGACATCTCTGGAGCAAAAAGAGAAAAAGAAAAAAATGTCATTCACTCTGAGTTTCTACGATGAACTTTAAACGTGAGAGTTAGATCGACTTATTCTGATAAAAGGAATTGTTGATTTTGAAAGATAATGATTTGAAAAGAAATCTACGCGATGATGTCGTTTTTCAATTCAAGTTATTAAAGTTCATAGTTTTAATGGAAGAACTTTAAAAATATCACTGTAATTGAAATGCAAATCTTGATTTAAGACTACTTTTTCGAAATTGATTTACATATATGTATACACTATCTTACTGCTCTTTTTTTTATCTTTTTAGAAAGATAGAAGAATTTGAACGAGCAAAAGTGCACAGAATATGAAATATCTAAAGTAAAATATTCGTTATAATATTTGATTGGCAAAACAAATGGTTATTTACGACATATTGTTTTTAAAAGGTATTTATTAAGAAAATTCTTAGAGAAGAAATACGGATTTGTAACCTGTTATCCTTAAAGTAGAACGATATCTTAGAGCTAGACAAGTATTATCTCCTTAATTTCATCGAACAAAAATTTCCATTAAATTAGAATTGCTCATTAAGAAAATACTATAATATCAATATCAATTATTCTAAGAACTCGTTATTTTCCAAGACACCTGTAATCTGTAATTTCTTTCCATTTACAAAGGACGATAAAAATAAAAATAATGAAAGCAACTAAAAGCAGATCAAAATTGAAGACCATTGATTGAAATAATAATAAAATATGAATAAAGTAGAAAACATTTTAGTTGTTCTAATGAATTACCATTTTATAAAAAAAAAAAAACAAAAGTCAATAAATAAAACCTGTACTACATATCTGAAGTAATTAATGTATGAATTGTTAGTTATTCCGTTGAACTACCTATTTGGCTAAACACCTGAATTTTCTAGAAAAAAATAAAATAATTAAAAAAAATAAAAGTAATAAGTAACCTGTATATGTTATGTCTGAAGTCATTGTACGACGAGTACATGACGACACCGCCGAAGCAGACCGACAGTGAAAAGAAACACTGTGTAACAGCCGCGTACCAGACGTGTGCATCGAACAGCTTCTCCCAGTTCGGTTTTATAAAGAAAATGATCCCGTTCACAGCACCGTCTAAGGTAACCGCTCTAACCAGCAAGCTTATCATGATGATGTAAGGAAAGATCGCGAGGAAATAGGCCGCTTTCCCTGAGCTCTTCACACCACGTGCCAAGACAGCAAATATGCAGCCCCACGCAATAAACAAGCAAATTGTCAGACTCCAATCTGGCAATCCGACGCCATCCTGAATAGTATGTTTTTCTTTCAGCACAGTTTTTCTGATGGTAAGAGAGAAAGAAAGAATGATTTGTTATTATAATATGAAGTGATGTCATCTTAATGGAATTATTATCTTTTAATGTTATTTTATAATTTTATATATTGTATTGTATGTATTGAAATATTGTAGATATTGTATTTTAAGTATTCCATATACTTGATATATTCAAAATTTCAAATTCAAACAAGTTACATTTGCGATATTAGAATATTCCAATTTTTAAACATCCCAATTTCCAACTATACCAAACTCTGAATATTCCAAATATTCAATAAATATGTTTACTTTCGAGTTGTTAAGATTAAAAAGATTTCACCTGAAGAAAAATTCAGCAGAACTGGTCATATTTGTACTATTTCGTTTGCTGATGTTATAAGAGCTTCCCGAATCGGAGCAAGAATTTCCCCATTCTTCCAAACACGTGGACCAAGGCAGTGAGGATTGAAAGCTTGCAATGAGGTAAAAAAGGGTTATCGACATCAGAAAACAATAGTATGTTCCTACCGCGAGCATCGAGAACATTTGTGCCCAGCCAACACCTCGAAATCCAGGTACTGCAATTAAATGTCCAAATTATAAAATTGAAGTCAGCAATGTTTCAAGATTAACTGATATCATTGTAATTGAATGGAATCGAATTTATTTTCCAGTCGACGCTTTCGTACTCGCAATAATTATAATCGATTCTTCGATAAAACCAAATTTAGATTTCAAGAATTCAACTTTTTGGAAATAACTATCGAATTTCAGAGTCAATCTTTAATTAGACTTAATACTGAAAAAGGCTAATTTCAAGTAAAAATATTACAATTAATGAACATCTTTTCTTTTGAAATTATATGAATTCTCCTATTTAAATTCTTAAAGTGACCCATATTCCAAAATTTATCTATATTTCAAATAAGGACTGATTTATTTATCTTTCGATAACAATTGACGTGTCGTAAGAATGCGAGAATTCTGGATCAGTATACTCGAGTGGAAACAATAATGACTTATGGGGCATGATTTAACCCATAATTTAAACCTGTTACACGAAGCATACACCGGTATACGGTCCATATAACAAACGACTTTAACTTGCGAAACCGGTCCTCAATGTTGCACTTCCTGCTAAAATTTTTACGTTCTTGGTTCATGTACAATTGCCGTCGTGAAATGGGATCGAGAGCTTGTAAGATCTAATTAACTCTTTCAGAATTCTTTTGATATTGTGAGGGAAACTCTCGTTTTATGTCTAAACTATTAACAACCGAAACACACTCTTCTGCTGATTCTGTAAAGAAGATATAATGTATCAAAATTGAACACCAGTTTGAGAAAAGCACATGTACCATTTAGTTAGTAAATAGCCTGTTAAAATACAAAGGGTGTGAAAGTGTTCAATTATGAGTAATCTAAAACACTTTATTCAAAGTGTTTCCACAAGTATTATAAAAAATACCTTTTTTATAGGTATAACTATACTTTTAATATTATTTATCAAAGAATAAATTGAATATTAATTTGAATTAATTTTTGTAGCAGAAGGTGTATCAAATAATAATAATAGATAAGATATTTATAAAATATTGATCTGATATCACACCTGCTGACCACATTTTCACCGAAGACCTACTGCTGAATTGCCCCATGATCATCTCCAAATAGTAGAATGGTTTCCCAACGAGGAACAAGACGATGATGTAAGGTATTAGAAATACCCCACCGCCATTCTCGTAAGCTGTGAATGGAAATCGCCAAACGTTGCCCAGACCTATGGACATGGCGATGCAGGACATTAGAAATTCTAATCCATTGCCCCAGGTATCTCTCTTCATTTCATTATCCGTTGTAATCTATGAAAATTTGAAGAAAAGGGGATTTAAGGAAAGAAGAAAAGAGACTCGGTATTTGTAAAATATTTTGATTGATATTTATATTAAATATCAAATTACGATAATAATATTAAATTCAATGTGTTATAGATTACAATTTTATTAAATTATTTGTTAGGATCAACGAAACCGATCAATGTTTGATTTGCAATGATTTGGAGTTGGAAATTGGGGAACATTTTCTGCTCAGTTGTATTCAGCACCAAGCTTACAAACACCATATCTGAGGATTATACTCAAGGATTTTAGAAAATGTAAATAAAGAACAAGTCAAATCAATTTACTATGGTCTATATATATTATAAATATTATTATTAAATTATGATAATAATTTATGCGATAATAATGTTATAAAAACTGAATCACCTAGCTACGTGTCAACTACGGCAATTTAGGTACAAAAATATCAACTGATTGTAGGACATAGAAGACATAACAAATCATAGTAGAAAATATATACAAAAGTTATGGAAAAATGACAAAAACAGAGCAACAATCTCGATATGCAGTGAAACATAAAAGAATTAAGGATATGTAGCAGCAATGGAGGCAATAAACTATCTGTATTTAAATATATCACTGTGGATAAGAATTATTGCACAGGTAAGATTGATAAGACAGGTAAGATTGATAATATGACAAAATCTGAAATATAAAATAGATGAGAACCTATTATATGTTAACTGTACAACACCGGAGGAATAGAAAATAGAAAATATATACACCAGATCAATCACACTAGGAAGTAAGAAATGGACAGAAATAGCAACAATAATAACAGAGAAACAAATCTGAAAAGTGGCAAACTTCATAAAAGGAAGCGTGAAGTTTAGAGCTTTCTGCATGAACGAATAGCAAAGACTGAAGATGTACATATAGTAATCTACATAATAAATAAGAAAGAGATATATTTAAATAAGTAATGAATTAAGATTTAGCTTTAAGGAATAAACTAAGAGAGAGAAAAAATGTGCCAAGTGTGCACATGTACAGGGACATTGTAAGAGGCATAAGCCTCTATACAATAAAGGAATATAATGTTAATATTAATGTTATAGAAATTAGTATTTTTAATTTACTAAGCTAAATTTCTAAAGGTTTTAATCAACGTACTGTTTCATCAGAAAGCATCAAAGAGAGTGGCAATTTGCGATCTTCCTGTAATTCATAGGCGAAACTGTAGGAACTGTTATCTTGAAACTGAAATCAGAATGAGATTCTATGCATTTTGATATTCTTTATTTTTCTCTCCTTCATCTCTGTAGATCGTCATTCTTGGTGTTTAAATTTTTTCCATTTCCACTATAGAAATGTCAAGTTAAAGTTAGAAACTAAAATCAGAATTATGCAATCGTTATTCTGTGATTATTTAGAACTTTATACAATTTCAGAAAGACTATCCAAAATGGGCTATTATAGAATTATTATCAATGCTTAATAACTTTCTTATTTTCATATTGTGCAATAATTAAGTTGTGATTTAGTAAGAGTATAATTATTAGAAATATTAAAATTATTAATATTTATTTACCTTTCCATCGTCACCTGTCGTGGCGCGTTGAAAATCGTTAGTTGTGTGTCCATCATCTCCAATGAAAGCAACATTCTGTCGTCCCTGGTACGAAAACATTATTAAATGATTACACTTACTCTTTGAAACGTTCACTTAAATCTTTAGTATCAGTTGAAAAATATTTACAAGATTCACAATCCCAAAAATATTCGCAAAGCATTTGATTGATTATTTTTCAAACAAACTGCATGCGATAGAGCTAAAAGTAACTTGAGAGAACCATGACACAAAAGAACTATGTAATATCCCTGTATAGACATTTCCACCTTCCTCGCAAGGACACTTTCCACAATCTGAAACACTACACGCGACGCAAGTTGCAATTTAAATATCTTTCAACGTGTACAGAGTGAAGTAAATTGTTGCTATCTTACAAGAATGATGATAATAAATATAATAATAGTATAATATAATATCTCATAAAGTATATGTACATTTCCCCCCAAAAAATTTTCGTCTCTTCAATGAAACAATTTGCCGAGCATTATTATATGTTGTAAATATTTTTAAGACATAGTTTTAGCCAAATAACTTAATTAACTTCTTTTTTGTTTCGCACTTTTGTTAAAAAATAGGGGAACGTAAAAAATTCGCTAATAAAATGTGAGATATTGTAAAACACATCGACAAAGCCGAGTGTAAGTGACATTCGTATATTAATCTTGAATAATATAATAATAATAATACATTTATATTCGAAACGAACATCCATTTCAAGCGTTCAATTTAAGAAAAGAATTTAAAAATAATTCTATTAGCAATACATTTTATGCCGAATAGACACAAGGCCAATGATAAAAGAAAGACTTCTTTTAGTTTTTATTATCGAAAGATAAAATTAAAAGCGTAAGTGTCAACTTTAAATTAGATCATTTACCGCTTCAGGTCGTCCCTTACAAAGAGAATCGTCGAAAGTGAAAAGCTTTGAATGCGACGCATAACATCGTACAATTACTCCCATAATTGCCACTCGGCATTGTGCGCACGCAATACCACGA
Organism: Bombus terrestris; assembly: GCF_910591885.1. Lineage (NCBI taxonomy): Eukaryota > Metazoa > Arthropoda > Insecta > Hymenoptera > Apidae > Bombus > Bombus terrestris. Next base: position 7,089,707 of record NC_063282.1, on the reverse strand, counting down.
CATTATACCGATAAACATAATTGTGGTCGGAACTGCATACCTCTACAACGCTCGATCAGCGTGGAATACGCGACGTTTTATGCACTTCGGAAATCATCCAACAGTATTTTGAAACATTATCCAGCTGTGAAACTATAGAATAGAAATCATCCTTCGAAGGAAACAATGTATGCAATGAAACAGGTGCAGTTACGACCATATATTGCATATAAAGTGTATCACACGTTATGATCTATTTAATAAAGTTACAAGAAAGAAAATATCGCAATATAATATGACGAACTGATTTCTAACGATCGTTGCCACATACTCGTCTATGAAAGGAATATGTGCTGAGAGAATCATGAATAATAATTAACAGAAAATTTGACGAAATCCGTATTGAGAAATTATATCACTCTAGTTAACAACGTTTGGCTTTATTGACTAAATTTTCATTTAAATAATTATTTAAGTAGAGAATAATCTGTTACATAAAACTTGTGACAGAAAAGGGAAATAAATTATTTAGTATTTGAACAAGCCTAAACACGTTATTTAAAATGATGAAATTAATTGTTACTTATAAATACAATCTTATTTTTCATTCGTCATTTATCGACCGATTGAACAAATTTGTTTTTACACGAACATAATTGTTCAGTGAGAGAGATTGCAAGTAAATTGCAAGTAGTAATTTCTAATAATGTATACTATAACCATATTAATTATATAGCTATAATAATTATATTAATTCCATGGCATTCTCATTGAACAAAATGAGACAGATAAGACAAGTCCAAAAGCTATTTATTTATATATTATGCATTTATGGGAAATTTGAAAATGCAAAAATACTCTGCCATCTAAAGTCCCACCTTTTTCATCATTTTCATAAAAATACAAATTTGCATAGATATTCGCAGTCCGACAATAATCTACCGATATAATGATATTTAATATAATTAATCATCCTGGTGGCAATCAACGAAATTCCTCGAACACAATTTTAATATACATACATTTTTTTTATCAACAATAATACTACATAAAATCTCATAGAGATTAAAAACGTAATTTTTAAGATATTATTTTACTATTTTCTTGTTTCGGGATAGCAGGCCGTGAAATTATTGCCTTCATGAGGAAATTTGTTCTTAGCCAAGTACTTCTTTCCTGTATTCTTATTTTATAGGATTTCGTAGCTCATTACGAAAATAACTGGTCAAACAACTTTTTACAGTCATAATGTCAAAGTTAATAGTACGTATTATTAGACCTTCTGAATAATTACAACTTCCGGATGCCGCGTTATTGTCATTGGCATACTTTCATTCATCCTTTTAACACATCATATTTAAAACTCTATATAGAGTAAGAATCACAGACTTTTTATATATCGATCAAATGATTACGTATATTTTGAAACAATGGAAGAGAAAAGAAATTTCGTTACGAAAGTAACAAAGAAACTTTCACGATCTACATATTTAAGACATTTTTCTCTGACTAACGTGTTATGACATCATGAAAGTGATTGTGCCTTTGCTTTCGTATTTACTCGTAGTTCTAGTAATGCTTCGCATAGAAATTGATAACGACGCGGCAGAAACGGGGAGAAGGATGATTATTTATTCTCGATCTCGTAAGCGGATAGATAATGACAAATATTTTTATACATCGATGAGACGAGATTGACGAGATATTTTTGTCATTCTCTTTTTAAAGGTGGTGTGATAAAATGACGAAGAATTTAGAATGAACGATTTAGAAGATAATTACTCTACCTTAACTCTCCAAGATCACTGAATCATTCGATTCATTATACTTTATGTAAACTGTTAGGATAATTACCATACTTGCTTCAAACCTGGGAAAATTTAAGTAATCGTAAAAAGACACGATAGATTATCGGTGAACTTGTTATTTTATGTAACGAAGAAAGTAGTTATTGTGTTAAAAATTTCACTGGAAAAGTTTGATTGAAAGTGAAAGGTGCCCTAAAACTTTTAAGCAGGCATTCTCGAGCAACTGCTGCAGAAGGTCGATCTTCTGTGGTTTACATAAATTAGAAGTACATTTCAAAGACACGCTCCAAAAATTTTAAAGGTGAATTCGGGAAAATAAAGTCAGAGCTCGTTTGGCGAGATGCGTCAGTGGCTGGCGATAGGTGGTTATACAGGCTGTACCATAATATGTGGGATCCACTTCAGAAGCGGATAGGAGAGTACAGAAGCAGTGAAAAAAAGTTCATACGAAAATGTGTTCCGCCTGACCTTCTTCCAAAGTCAAGGCATTTTAGTATTCCAATGATACGCAACTGATTACCTTCGTATAAGATGCTGGATACAGCCACCCACGGTCTGCATGCAAGGTTGTAGTCGTCGTATCAAAGAATTTAGCGATCTTTCGAAAATTCCAGTCATTCGTTGAATCTGGAATCTGGCTGACTCAAAAGTTTCTTTCGTTTTATAAGGAAATGGTAGATGCACAATATTTTTTGTTTTATACCATTTTACTGAATTATGTATGATCCATTTTGTTCTATTAGTACAAAATAATAATAGGAAATAATACATAATTTAGTAAAATAATATGAAACAAAGTATGTTGCGCATCTGTTATTTCCTTACAAAACGAAAGGAACTTTTGGGACAACTTAATACTTCGATACCGGCAATACGTGTCAAGTGCACGATTATTTTCAAGTTGACGCAGAGATAAAAATCCAACGGATTTAAATTTGGGGAACGAGCAAGCCAGGCAACAGGTCCTGCACGATCTCTCGAGGAAATGGAGAAGCTAACTAGTTGAAGACTATTGAAAATTGAAACACAAAAATGGTTGCAGCTTCGGAACAAGATCAAATAGAATCATCCATATGAAATTTGTTCACTGTTTTTGTGTCTCCTGTTCATTCATGAAATGAGTCCCACATGTTATGATGCATCCTGTAGTGTGTGTAATATGCGCACGAAATGCAATATTGAGATGGATAGATAATCTGCACAGACTATGCGTATGGGAGCGTTATTTGACTTCAAAGACAACACGATAGTCCTCACAAGGCGGTTTAGTTACCGAATTTGAAACCTTAAGCCGTAGATACCTTAAAACTTCATTAAAACGCACTTTTCAACGAGAACATGTTTTTGAAATTGCTGTTATTAGTAGCTCGATAATTAATTAACTAATCTACTTTTATCTTTTATTATATCTTTGACATACATTTCCTTTTTATTTATAATATTCTTTTAATCAATATAAGCTCAATTTATGTATCTAGTGGTTGTTTTACTAACTCAATGACTAATTGACTAATCAACTTCAAACGAGGCTTATCTTATTCGTTGTACATTTTTCTAGGGATTACACCTTTGATCTTTATTTCATTTCTCATTTTTAATATTCTTCCAGTCGATACAGATTCAATTAGTCTACTAGTTGGAAAAGTTAATGTTTGTTTGAAACTGTACAACTTGTCTAATTTTTTATAATCTCTAATCTATTTCCTTACCGCAAACTTCCGTGTAACTAATTATAACAAAGTTTCTTCATTTTTAGATTCTGATGATCGTACCAGGTGCTACACTGTATGTCAATAATAATTACATCATCGGTATTAAACTACTTCAAATATGTACTTCAAAATAAGTGCCTATGACAAATGATAAAGAGGTATGAAAAGATAGCGAATCTCAATGAAGAAGCTAACACAGCACTAATTATAGATTACATAGAATAATCCGCATTTTGCATTCGCAATCCGCAAATCCGCATCCGCGATTTACAATCTGCATAATTATTTTACACCAAAAAATTAAAGGATGAAGATGAGTTACTTGAAAGCATAGGTAATGTTAGATTTAGCAACGTATCGTTTAGATTGAAACATAAAATACCATATGAAAAGTCATAAATATTCTATGAAATTAATGAATAACAACAATTCAAACTAATATGTATATCAAACAATAGGTGTGTGTGTGAGTAAGTGTGTATGAGTGTGCACGAATAGAGGAAGACGGCGAGATTTGTTGGGAGGAATACAAAATTCAACTCGAATGTCTGGGATGCACCCAGGAAGAAAAGCTTCGCCCTTAGTTTCGTCTTTGCAGGATCTGCCACGTACTGCGTCGACTTTTCTTTCCATAGAAAAAGAAAAGTGATTTTGATGTGATTGTTTCGTCTCTGGAATACTTATATGGAACTAAACATTTTTCAAATTTAAATTACGATGTAATTTTCCAAAATTATGAGAAACAGAAAGGACAGTGCGTTTAACGCAGGAGATAAAAAGATCGGCGTAGCCTGGATCTTGCGACTGTTCCGGTAGAGATTTGGGATAAGCTTTTCAGTCTAAGTTTCGGCGTCTCAGTCCTTTTCCCCTGTAGTCGATGAGAAAGTAAGCGGATCCGCCGGAAAATGAGGTAATTTTTGCCACGTTATTTTTAAAATAAAATTAATAACCACGTATATTTCTTAAGTAACGAGATCTTCCTGTTGATTTGAAGAAAAAGAAAGATAATTGAATTTCACCTTGGTTATTACACTTATTAATCAGTATGACCGTTAAATGACTACGTCATCGACTGCTACTTGTTCACCTTCGAACTAGGAATTGCAGAAACATTCGCGTGGATCGTGCCAGAGAATGCGTTTTACACGAAGATAAGTAATGGTATTAATATGTTGTAGTACTATCAATTAGATTGAGGAAATGTCAACCCTTTACGGACCAGTCGTAAATGTTAAAAATGTTAAACTGAATAGAATTATAATCCACGACTCATTGATATATTAAATTGATATACTAAATATCATATTGATATAATATTTGAAATTATAATAACACGAGGTAATAGTTGCAAATATTGCATTGTAAGAAAACTTTCACTTTAAAGGTAACAAATATCCTCAGACATTTTCTTTCATTTTACCGAAAAAATTGATACAAATTCATCTAAAAAATTCATAGAAATAAAACTGAAGAAACGGAATCTAAATGGTAATTTTGTCTCGTTTATTAAATATTCTAATGGATACTTTACTTTGGCTATTTTATATATTTTCATCCTTTATTTCCCCACAAACGCATAAAAATTTGCCACGCGTCTTAAAATCACTTGAAGTATTATCATTTTCTCTTCTTTTCTAGAAATCTTCATATGACGAACAGAACTAATAGAATGAGACCTAAACAGAGGTTTAAGTCGTCTTCTTATCATCCATTAAATATTGAACAACGCTGATATATTCCTCACATTCCTGCAAATTATATACATTCCGGCTATCTTTATATTTTCGAATTTCCCATGAGCATATACGAAATTTGCAACATATGCCTCGTACAGTGCAACAAATATTGCAAATACTACACAGATACAAACAAAATCTACACATCGTAAAATCTCGAAAGTATGAACTTTACATCTAGTTGCTCAATTTTTTGGCTCGAAAACCTACATTTACCGACATTAAATATCGAATAAAGTTCAACGATACTAATTTTAAGCTTAGGAATCTTCTCATTCAAAAGTTATTACGCGAGAAAGATTGCAAAATTCCGTATATCTTTCCTCCTAGTATGCGTACTAGATCTTTCGTCTTTGTTGACACTATGAGTATAACTGGATACTGTCTCGCGGTAATAGAAAAAATAATACGAATAGTATTATTATTGGTAACACTATACCGCGTGGTCCGTAACTGTTGGTACGATTGGATACAGAATGATTGTACAAGAAAAAATAAGGGGAAAATATACACCAAAGGTTTTTCATACCATATTTTTTCGTTTTAGAAAAATGATCGATTTTGTAAATATAACAATTATACTTAAACTTGGCTAATTGCGGATCGGACAAGAATAAATAATCGACAGAACATTAAACTACACGCGAAAGTAAGTGAAAACCGTAGGATAAAATTTTGTCATAAGATTTGAAAATATATTGTGTCAGTGTCTGACAAACGTTTGCTATTGTGTCCAAAAATTATTAAAGATGGACATTTTCCCTATTTTATTAAAAAAAACATTATACTCGTATGAAACAAACAAACAATAACAAATCTAAAGAAATGGGATTCAAACAAGGATTTAAATCGTCTTTGTATCGTCTATTAAATATTAAACAACGAGGATATTCCTTACATTCATTGCAAATTACATTCAAATATATATTCTGCCTGTCTTTACCTTTTTCGAATTTCCCATCAACATATAGAAATTTGTAACTTTAATTAACTTTATTTTCATGAAAATGTTCAAAACTTTATTTTCTTGAGAATAAGAGCTCGCGAAAGGAAAAGTTCTATTTCACAATCTTCACTTGTTTTCATACGTATAATATCACCTCCTGTTGATAGTTTACTCACAGCTAGTCTGCACTTAGTCAAGTTTAAGTATAGTTGATGAATTTTCGAATTCGATTTTCTCAGAAAACATCATACGAACAGATTTTACTCCACATCTCCGACTTATTTTTTCACTTTGAAGAGTCACTCTGTACCCAATTGTACTATCAGTTACGGACCGCTGTATACGTTTTTCCGGCATTAACTTAGAAATGTTGCTTGACAAATCGATTCATATATCAATAATAGAACGATATTCCGCTACTTTGAGGTACGTGTTTAAATCAATAATAAAATCTGTCTTCTAAATTTATCACGTTAAAGTAAGACACACGGTAAGTCAAGAGTACCAAACTTTAGAACCGCATAACTTTTGAATCACTTTATTCGTAGACTCAAAACAGTTGTATTTCGCCTCTATTCATCTAATATTGTCAAAAACTGTAAAAGAAGCGTAAGAAATAGAATAGTTGCTAGACGAAAGGTTTGCCCTCGCGGGAAACGAAAGTTTGGCTATTTTACTAAAAAAAAAAGAAGAAATACGATACCTTTCTCATCTTGATTGATTCAGCTGGTAAATTGCGAGAGTACAGCCCAGAAAAACGCTGAATATCCAATGAGGAGGTTGACAATGATTCTCGTCGAACTGAAACGCGCGAAGGATCTCGAGTTTATAACATTGTGACATCTATAGCAACGATCACACCAGGTATATACATCACCTTCACGAGCATCGAACTTCTACTGACCCGTGATTTGCCGCGGCACGCTGACAGAAAAATAAGCGAGGTAGGGATCGCAAACCTAAACTCGATCGGAATGGGGGAATCCCGGCCCCTACTCCTCTCTATCCCTCCTCTTTCTGCTCTTCTTTGTGTAAAATTTTGTCATCAGAAGTATCCTGACCTTGATCGATCTTGATGAAATGATTGATGGTCGTTAAATTCATATACTAATATATTAGTGTTATCGATATATTATAATGCATATCGAGCTCGGAGAGTTTGCAACGAAATAGGAAAAGACGATATTTGTTAGATCGGGGATATTGATGCATTTTTGGGGGTATTTTAAAAGGGTGATTCTTACGTGACAACGATAAAAGCAAGTGATTTCTATGATTTCTTTTACATCTAGTCCCATGCAACCTGTGGTTAGTCTAAAGCAAAATTCAGGGAGATCACCTGCTTTTATTGTTATTACACAAAAACCCTACCTTAAGGTTTCAAGAATTTACGAACTGTATGTAACATGTAAAAATATATAAAATGTCTAAAGTAGAGCACTTGTTGTAATATTTAACAATAGACATACATTTTATCCAGATGATATGAAGAAAAGTATGCGTATTTCTTCTTATGTAATACATATATTCTTTCATATACTATACATTTGGAATGAATGAAGGAATGCATGAATGGATGAATGAACTTTAAATGGGGAGAATGTTTGCATAAAGAGAAAGCATGTAGTGGATAAAGAGGAGGGATAAACAAAGAACTGGTATATTTGTGTGCTACCACTGTAGTTATTGGCAAGTTTAGTTTTAGTTTTGTTTTATGTTTATAAACTATGTGAAACCAATTTGTAGATCATCAGATTGATATAAATGAATACTATATTATCCATTTTATATCACGATTATTGACAGTTTTCCAGTGCCATGGCTTTCTAAGATTCCCAAATATCCTGAGATGCGAGGGTCAATGAAACAAAGGAGTGAAGTCTACGGACCGAGGAAGGTTTATAACGAACCTTGTTTGATTATAGACTTTCTTGCATCAAGGATGAATGTAAATTACATTGGTTACCATAGTTGGACACGAAAGAATACTGGAAGAGGAAGTCGAAATAAAAGAATCTCGTAACGAAGGCTAAGGTTTCTCTACTTTTTTCGTGGATTAATCGTCACAACGTCTTAAAGACCTTGCACTTTCTCCCTTCGAATATTTCTTGCAAATTTATTATAAACAATATTAAGTGCGAGAATTAACGGATATAAAAAGGAATTCTATTCGAAAGAAGGCGATTAAAGAAATAAATGAAAGGTACAGAATACAATGTTTTCCTACATGGAGGCTTTGTTCTTCTAAAATTGAAATTTGCAAATTCTTTCTCAGTAGTTAAACAGTTTAGAATACGATGAATTAAAAGGATACAATGTTATAATATGAATAGAATATTCGAAATAGAAATTTCCGAATTTCCCACGAATATCTTGGGATTCGATGCAATATGCAGAAATTCGCGTATTAAACGTCCTTCACAGGTAGTTAAGGGATAAGAAGATCTATGCAGGTGAAAGTGAACGGCGAACCAGTTATATCTGCCGGAAACTGGTTAACTCCGATTGTAATTGCCTACTAAAAAAATTCTTTTGCACCGTTTATATATGTACCAGATTTTAATTCGTAAGTTTCATATGATTGCGTAAACGAGGAAAGGAAGGCCGGTAACCGAATGGTGATTTGAAGACGATTAAACGTAATTTGATAAAGTTAAATTAACATACGGAGTATACAACATACAATCATAACATGTGAAATACAATTCAGGAGTGGACAAGAGACGTAAAAACAATGAAAAACGTTCGTACGAACATGTGTTATAAGAATTAGTAGATTAGTTTAACTGGTTCTGGTTACTAATAACCATTGAAAATGATTTAAATTGTTTGACAACCATTGTCGATTATGCAACTTTTGTTTTGCTTATCAATAACAATTATATATGATTGAATTTTTCTCTGATTACCCATAACTATTATAGACGACAGAACTCATTTTGCCTATCAATAACCATTATCGATGAGAGTATTCCCTTTTGGTTATTTTCGATCATCGTCAATTTTCATTAACGTTACTGACAATCAGCATCCAAACGAAAGTCATCAAAGGGTGACACAGGGTGAAGCATTTAAATCGGAACGTGCAAATATCTCGCTTATTGATGATATTGTGAAGAAACTCTATAGATCGACAAAGTTATACCGATTAGACCAGCATGTGTAACGATGGAATTTTCTTCGAGTCATTTTCGAAGGTAGTCTTTTTTAGCTAGCCATTTTGAGCATCTTCTATGATGGTAGATGCGGATTATTGATACTATAATTTTGAAACAAGATCAAATAGAACACGTATTCGTATGAACTTCTCTCGTTAATTTTGCGCCTTCTGTAGATTTCCCAAGCGCGTTACAAACGTTATGAGACAGGCTGTATATTTCAACACAACAATACGATCATAAAGCCATTGACTCTTTAAAAATGGTTTAAGTGATCAACGATTGGTTCTAGACAAAGAAAACCTGATGCAGAATTGTTTGGGAAAAGGTACACTTGTTCCTTAAGGTTATCTTGTTCTTTAAGCTCGGTGTGCTTTATTACTTTATTTCCTGTGAACCGTTAGTCAGTCCCTCGGGATTCTTACGCGGTCACCTCAGGCTTGTCGCTACCAGATGCGACTGGTATATTAAGGGTTGCACTTTCTCTTTCTTCAAATCATGCATTCATCGATTATCTGCTATTTTCTCTACCTTCCTTCATCTTGAGAAAATGCCAAGTCAGTAAATTCGAATGTCCATCCCCAGCAATTTGCCTAAAGGTTGGTTGAACGTGTGCAAGAATGCCTCGGACGCGTCCTTGAGTATTTAACCCTTATCCATTACTCATTTTCGCAAATCAATGTGTCTCTCGTACGTCAAATTGACAGAATGGGAAAGCATCTGTGAAACGAAAAGATAAACAAATAATTTCGCTCTTTGTCATTGGTATGGATACGCTCCTATGGATTCTCTTTCGTTGAATTTCATTCGCACGTCGAAGTCAAAAAGTTTCAGAAAAGTTACTCCATAGATGACTGAATAATATAATCTTTTCTCCGAAAAATGTGACAAGCTCTGACTGAGAGTTAAGTCAACTTTTATGACCGCTGTTGATGAACGTTGATAGTTGAGATTCCCGAAGGTGTTCCCAGGTTAAGGTAGAGAAATAGGTAGAACAGGTAGAGCAAGGTGATTTCTTACTCCTAAAGTTAATACAAATATTATCTCGTAAATCTTAATAATCCGATTAAAGCCGTATCATAATAACGTTAAGAAATATGAAAAAATGTATATTTTTCTTATTCTGATAATTCACTACCTGTCGATTCGGGTTAAAAGGTAACCTTTTGGGTTCTGGTTTACGGTGCGTCATTAAGGGTTGGGGAACGAGGCATGAAAGTACGAAAGCTCTAATGAAACGGGTACCGTTTCGTATTCTGTCTTCGGAGAAGTCAATTTTTATTACTTTAAAATTAATTGTCTTGTTCTTTAAATATTCACATAGAATATTTTTTTACATACATACATCAAATTTAATGATTTCAATATATACTTTTTTACAGTACAATACATACAGCTTTTTGTTTCCTGATGTATTGCAGATATGAAAGAATTTTCACATGTTTTGAATTTTGTAAAGATCGCAAGGAAGGGATATTTTTGAAAAGGGACATTTTTTTGTACCTTATTATTTCTCGAGAGACGAAGGTAAAATTCCCTTCTTTTTTTTTTTTTAAATAGAGCTATATATTTTTCTTCGCATGATTTGATAGTTCTTTCCAAGTATTCAGATACATTTTTTTCGTTTGTTTTTAGTTTCAAGTTTATCTTTATTTGGTGAATATTCACAAAACAAGCCTCAATTCATCACAGCAACAAAGATATCTTCCTAAAGGCTAAATATCAGAAGATCGATATCAGATCCTTTTTCCAATGACCAGTTTTTGCAATCTTAAATCACCGACTCTCAGGCGATGCTCAAAGCTGAACAAAGCTCCTATAAAACATACAAGAAGTTTGTGAAAGTTGGTACTGATCACAACGAACAAATATATCTCGATAAATATGGATCTAAATGGCATTAGCAAATTGCGCATATTTATGCAAATTCACGTTTTATCATCTGCGATATAACTTCAACAAACAAATAGCCATTTCTCTTACAAGTTTACGCGCCGATCCCCTCAACCTCAAAGAAACTCCATTAGAGACATGTCGCAATAGTGTATACTTCAAGAATTTTCTGTACAAATTTGCGTAACACGGTCCATTCCATTGGCGAGGAATCATTGCCTTGTACCTTACGCAATTAACGCAACGATAAATCAAATTGATGAATTTTATCTGGTATCATGATGGATGAATTCTTTTTTATTACAGGATACCGAGTTTATCGCCGTCATTACATAGATAAAATGACCATACTCTGACTATATTTTGGACATTTACCACAATACAATTGCGGTAGGAAGGGAAATCTAAATCAGACATCATTCAATTCACCAACGTCTCTTATTTGTACATCTTCATGGTACGTTAATTTCCTATAATGAATTGATTTAAAGAGACAGTAAATTTCCCGGATCTCATATTCCTGCATTGTTTGTAATTATTGGACTGGTGCCTATAAAATGTCGCTTCTTTTTTTAAATAACACTTTAATTTTATTGTTAGACACAGTGGAACGTCAGTTTTCCGAACTTGGGACAAGGATGTTTGGATAAGGAAATTTTCGAATAACGGAACAATTACTATCCTGATGTTCATCTGCATGTGTGTATTCTAAAAGAAAGTCTAAACGAAGAATGCTTGTAGAAAACACCGTAAGTGACAAGAAACACGTTTTTCGGGAGAAAAGAAGACTTATGCACTAATGCAGATGAAGTTCGCGAAAAAAGAAAGTGCATCTGTAGAAAATCCTGTATGTACCACCTTGTAAAGAAAATTCAACGTTCCATTCATATAGATTGATAGCACAGGCAAAAGCTAAAAACCAATTGACTAATTGTTTATTGGTACTTATACCTTCTCTTACAGAGGCGACGTTGTGACACTATCATTTAACATTATTAATAACTATTTAAAAACGGAAATTACATTTAGATTCTACATTACAATATTCTCATTTTCCAAAATGGAAGTAGAATATTTCCCAATGAAAAATCAAAATTTTTCAATTTTATCATATACAATAAATATTAATAAGAGCGATACACATAACGAAATTAAATATGGTTCGATTAAAGACTTATGGGTGGCAAATCTTTTTCGCCAGATTTCATTCAGTAAAGTTACGTTCCTTCTATGCCTCTTACCATCTTGATTCTATTCCCAAGGCTTCGGATACTTCAGAACGTTGAGGGATATCATCATTGCCATAATATTCGTGTTACAATTTGGTATTCGAAGCGCTCAGTATATTAGTATTATGGCCAATTGAAGAAGATTCATTGCACTGAAACCATTCTATCACGTCAGCGTGATCACGTTATCACAATCACGGAATTCTGGTATTGTATTCAATGCAGAAACAGCTCCTTTTACATCAATATGATCGTTCGCTTCTTCCTATATCTTCAATGTAGTTCATTAACGTTTGTACTACATGCTCCTTTTAGTGCCACACGTTTAATGTCCAATCAAGCATATGGGACCATACAATTCTTAAAAATAACAGCATTCCTTTAAACCTAATTGCTTGCGAAATTGTGCCACACTTTCGCCAGAATAGAATGGGATAAAATATTTTATCTTCGCCTATCTACCAGCTTTGCGGTGTCTCTCAGTTACACGAACACATAAATAGGAATACATACACGCTAGACCAGATTAATACCTTTTCGCCAGGAATATCGTTGATCGCTAATAAAAATTCTTGTAAAGGATTCAACTTCTTACATGAAAAATGTATTCGGATAATAGAAAATTTGGGTAACAGGGGATTTACTGTTCTTTAAAACATCATGTTCAATTAAAGTAATTTCTACATGATTCAACGCATGTTCACGCTAATTTGTTTCATTATACAAGATTTATGTAACTGGCCACCACGTCCTTATATTCGAATGAATATTTTATGACCTCCTTCACGCAAGACTCGATTATAGACTGGAAAAACCGAGTAATGCAACTGTGGGAAAGAGATTGCAAAGTACCAGCACTCAGCTATATAAATACGATATAACTCACTCACAAACCAGAAGAGACAAAACCGCTATTACTCGCATCCGAATAGGCCACCAAAGAAAATCTTTCATTTGCATCTATCAAGAAAAGACTCAGGAACGATTTGCAGGGAGAAGTTCCTCCTATGAGAAGAATGCAACGTGTCAGTCGCAGTGGACCATGTTATTTTATTCTGACGTGTAACGCACATAGCAGACGCAAACTGAAACCATTTATTGCACAAGGGACGTTAAATCTGTTTCAAATGTATATACGCGATTATTTCTATAAGTATAAAAAATATAGGAAAATGTCTTGGACAAAAGTTGTATTGTATCAAAGGGGACATAATCTGGTGTGATTGATTATATTGTAGATGTCCAAGTGGAGATCATACGACAGTGATTTTAAATGGAATCATACAAATTCAAATATAGTAATCGATTCGTCTCGATTACCTCGCCTACAAAGAAATATTAACTTACTTATGTTGAAAAATTATTAGTTTATATGATATTTTAACTTTAATTTGTGAAACTTAACGTATGAAAGAGAAGGAAAGACACGAGGCGGTATTGCTGTGTTTACGTTGTCTTTGTCCTTCATACGTTAAATTTCACAAATTGAAGTTGAAGTATCTTGTATACTAATGATTTTTTAACATAAATATATTAATACCTTTCTGTAGGGAAAATTACCGTATTTAAATTTATATAATTCCATTTAAAAAAATGTATATTATCTTCATATGACCTCTACCTGTCTATCTACAGAAATGCTAATTATACCAAATTATGTCCTCTTTGATACTATACAACTCGTGTTCGAAACATCTTTCGGACCTTTGATACTTACAGAAATAGTCGCATGTATACACTTAAAATATTGGCATATAGTATAAAAGAAAGATTTACGTAAATTATCAATTGTATCTCCAATTAAAAAATTCATGAAAAGTTCTTCATTTCTTCTCGAATAACTTATACGTATTTAAATTGTCTAGATGTGACAAAGGAAGTGTTCAACATTCCTAAATTATTAAATTCACGTCTCCAACAACTTTTATGGCAATTTTTCCAAATTTGAGCTTGTATAAGAAACTCTCACTAATATTCTCACTGATATTCTCACTATTCATAACAGCAGATAATTTGATATTTTTGCTACAAATAATTAACTATTGGACAACATTTAATGCTTAGTACATCACCAAATTCCTAAATTTAAGAATTTAATCCCCTTGGAATTTTCCAAAGCTGATTCGGATAATTAGAATCACTCCAAAAGAATGTAATTTCTGTGAAATTCGAATAATTTGGAAAGAATAAAAGAAATGAAGAATGAAATTCCGAGAATATTGCTTTCCTAGCTGAATGATTCAACATCAATAATAATATTTATGTTTGAGTAACGCAGGTTATTGGTACTTCCTATTGAAATGTTTCCGTGCTAGACTAACCGGAATTCCGCGCGCGTTATGCCATGAATCGAAGAGTTGTCAACCGGAGAATGATGGAATTAATGGTCAAGGATTTCCCGGTTTCCCGGTCAAAGAAGTTTTCGTGCTCCTGATCCTTGGAAACTAAGATCAATAAAATTAAAGACTTAGAAATGAAATTCTATGGAATTTATTAACACATTCCATGCATATGAAACAACGTCTAGGCGACAGAAGAAAAGAAGCAAACGAAGAATACTCTTTTCTCATAGACGAATTAAAGACACAGACGAGGTGCAGTATATATTAGGTGTATACAATAGTTTTAGTCTGCTCTTTTTTCAATTTTCGTTTATTTATACATATGCATTACAAATTAATGTTTAAAATATTTTCCCCTATTTCGAATAACTAGCTTGCGATATATGGACAATTCAAATTTCGACCAATAAAAAGGACCAATATAAAAAGGGGGATCGACGAAAAGAGCAGAAGGACTAAGAAGAAGAGCAAAAGGATCACCGAAAACTTACGTGTATGGATAAATATATCGATGAGGTACGTCGATCATTATAAATAAACTATTGGTGTTATATTCTTCGTTATATTCTCTATTATATTCCCCATATTCCCTTGTAAAATAGATAACGTATTTATTTAGGAAATGCGCTTATGATAGAGTCTCCTTAGCTTGGATATATTTCTCTTAAAATTACTGAAACTAGAACATACATCCCACGACGTCCCTGCGGTATTTCGCGGCGTCCCATGATGGTTGTTTATAATTTATTAAGGTGTGTCTATTTTATGAATAATTAAAACTAAAACATACTCATCCCATTTTGATTATTTAGTTGAGTGTTACAACTAATACTTAAATCTGAAACATAGAAGCATGCATACACCACACATCATCTATCTCCCACAAAATGATTAAATGAATCTGTGGCGACACTCGACAACCCAAATACCGCCATTCGACACTAACTAAGCAACGGACACGGTAGCGCAGTTGTTAGCACCAAACAACACGTATTTTCCCAGAAAATGGAAAAAAGCCAAACTAATAGCAATTACAAAAAAAAAGATAAAGACGGTTCATCACCAACGATCAATAAGCCTCCTCCCCAACATAAGCAAAGTATACGAAATGGTCATAAACAACCCTCTAGCCGCCTTCTGCGCAAAAAATAAGGTAATCCCGGAAAATCAATTCGGCTTCCGGCACAAGCACTCCACAATCCACGCAATAAATAAACTTACGTCGGACATCTGTTGGGCACTTAACGCAAAGCAACGAATAGTCGCCTGCTTAATAGACCTCGAAAAAGCTTTCGACACAGTCTGGATGCCAGGACTTATTTACAAAATGATTAAAAAAACTTTCCAGAATACCTAATTAAAATAGTCTGGGACATGATAACAAACAAAATATTCTTAATGACCGACGGTTCACACACATCAAGCAAAGAATTCTCCATAGAAAACGGTTTGCAACAAGGAACAGTAAATTCCCCGCTACTTTTCAGTATCTACAATAGCGACTTACTAAATTTCTTTAATCTCAATACATTCACCCATAAACGCTCCATAGCCTTCGCAGATGATCTAATCATGTACGTAACAGGCTGCAAAACCAAAACGATAAGAACAGAACTCCAAGAATTTTCTGACAAAATTAGCGATCACTACTACACATGGAAACTAAAAATCAATGGAACTAAATGCGAAACCATATTGTTTAGGTCCAAGACAGGTGAAATCGGCCCGATAGAAAGGGAACACTGTAAAAAATTCCAACTAAAAGAAAAAGCAAACGAAGGGGAGCTCATACCACACAAAAACTGCGTAAAATATCTAAGCATAAATATAGATGATAAATTAAACTATAAGCAACACATCGAAATCCAACTCTCCAAAGTCAGCAAAGCATTCTGGAAAACAAAAAGATTGTTGTACTCCAGACATCTCAACAGCAAAGTAAAAATCCTGTGCTACCAAGCACTAATCAGACCTGTTATAACCCATGGCTGCCCAATTTGGTACAACATATCAGCTTCACTAATGGAAAAAATTCGCATATTCGAAAGAAAATGCATCAGAGCTTGCCTGAGTATTTACAGATCAGAACACAGCGGATACAAAAAATACGTGAAAAATAAAAGAATATACGACTTAGCCAACATCCACCGCGTCGACTGTCATATCTTAAAAATAACAAGAAACCACTTCGCGCAAGCTGCAAAGATAAAAGAAAATAGTTTAATCTTCGGTTGCTTATTTCCAAACGACTCATATTACAAAAATACACTGACAATAGGTTACATCCCCTCCCGAAGCTTTTTTATACCTAGACGAAAGAAACTATCTCCAAGACCAAAATAATATCCCAATAATATACCATATAAAAAGAAAAATAGGGATTAAATCAATACTCTACGAGGAAAACTAAGATAGACGGATTGCAGACACTAGGTGGAGATACAACATGGCCCTCTCCCAAAAAGACACAGAAGACAATCATAGAAAAAACATAAAAAAATATTGGTGGATACCAAAACCATAATAAAAATAACAAGATAAAGAGCCGCAAAACGGCAACGCTCAAATCTATCACCTTGTAAACTTGTAAATATGTAAATACTGTAAATATTGTAAATAAATATTGTAATAATTCAACAGGACACACCTCCCTTCCTTTCCCAGTCCACCCTCTCCCATTCCTTCCCAAAATCCCACAGCCCCTCCGAAACCGGATAGACTAACGAACTGTCCTATTTTTGCGACCAAGTTTTCAGGACAAAGATAGGGAGAAAAAACAATACAGTATGCAAGCACCGCTCAACAGCGTCTTAAAATCTAATTTATAAATTGTAATGCTAAAAAATGTAATTCCGACACACAAAATATTGTATAGCTATGTCGTACCGTCACGTATCGGTACTTTTGCCTAAACCACCTCACAATCGAAGTTCACTGTTTATTGTGAACTACAAACATATGTAATACTCAAGTACTGGCAACAATAAACGAAAAAAAAGCAGTTGTTAGCGCCTTAGGTTTCGAACGTTCGGGATCCGGGTTCGATTCCCGGCGCCCGTAGTCCTATTTTTCTTCCACGCATCGAAATAGAAGAATAATTAACAATACCCCAGCAGCGACATCTACAGCCGGCAACTACAACTATCACCGACAACAATATACTACCTCAAATCTTTACAAACTTAAAAGTAAACATGTATCGCGTAATATCCATCTCCCAAAGAACGATTAAAAGAGGAGATCATTATAAAGATTGGAGAAAGTAATTAAATAAAATGTACTCATCCCACGATGTTAGTGCGATTTCCCACAGAGTCCCGCAACGAATTTTGAATTGCCTAGACTGGACTGTGTTAGCGTAGTTCTCAGCTTGGCATTGTTTTCCAAAGATTAATTGCTCGATAATATAAAGAAAGGAGAAACGTAACAAAGTAATGTAAAGAAAGATGGAAAAATAAATAAAGTGGAGACTAATCTTTGAGAAACGCTGCCAATTACCAGGTCTCAACACGAGGAAGTGACTACGTACGAGACCTACCCATGAGTTACATAACATCTCACAAAAATGTCAACATTCAAGCTGTTAACGAGAATGTCGAGTTTTGATTCTACTTTATGGGCCTGCGTAAAGAGCTAGAAATTTCGCAGTCTAAACTACGAGGCGACTATCTCCAACGCAGCGTTTACACGAAACTTAACAAACTTTATACAAAGCATACAGTACGCAGCATCAATCCGCATACATAGTTTACGTGAATCTTTACAAACGTAAAACAAAGCAAACACAAGGCAACATCTATCTCCCACACAACGAGTACATCGATCACTACAAACATCGTACAATAATTCGCAACCCTACTGGCAGCATTCGGTATCAAAGACACATTTGTCTAACTTGGAACGAGAGAAAGAAAAAGAACTCTAACTTGACTGCAATATGTTTCCCTTAGAAGTGGGAAAAGAACCCTGATTGATCAAGCAATGACAGAAAATTCGCGGTGCACCCGGAACGAACGGGATCGCGATCTCACGAAAGAACTAACAAACCTACGCGACGTACCCCCATACACGAGATAACCCCAAGGTTCAGCGAAAAGCCCAAGAATTGACCGTAACTCGATTCCCGTTTCGCCGTTCGAAACTTACACAAGTCGCGGTCGATGGCGCCGATCGATGATGCCAGTGATCCACTGGTGATTCAGCCGTGGATCCAGCACATAAGCCGGCAACTTAACACACTCCAACTGAACAAGTTGAACCCAGGGAGGGACCGCTGAACAGGATTACGAAGACAAGGCCCCAACTGAAAAGTAGGGTCCACCCCCACCGGGTCGATCAGGATTACGGAGGACGTGAAATTGCAGGTCCCTGCCCGAGTACCGAAGTACCAATCGGACCGGAGTGCAGATCCACGACGGAATCCCCAACGGATTCGCAAGCATCACCGGCGCGACGACAACTCCCGCGATCCGGTGCGAACGTCGAGCAGTCGTCGAGCAGTCACCAAGACTGAGGTGTGCTTGGGCCGCCTTACGAATCCAAAGAGTTGTCCAGTGCACGTTGACTCGCACGTACCCGGAATACGCACGAGCGAGTACGTCACGCGACAGTTTGAAACAACTGAGCGATCGCGAACCGACAAATCGCGGGTACAATTTTTCGTTCCAAGATGGATAAGTATCGTTGTACAGAATGAGCTCACAATGCACTTAACATAGGTATCTATCTTACGATTAATTAAGGCTAAAAAGCACGCATTCCACGGTATCGCCCGGCGTCCAACGGTGTCCAACGGTGTCCAACGGTGTCCAACGGCGTCCAACGGTGTCCAACGGTGTCCAACGGTGTCCAGCGGTGTCCAACGGTGTCCAACGGTGTCCAACGGTGTCCAGCGGTGTCCAACGGTGTCCAACGGTGTCCAACGGTGTCCAACGGTGTCCAACGGTGTCCAACGGTGTCCAACGGTGTCCAACGGTGTCCAACGGTGTCCAACGGTGTCCCACGATGTCCCACGTTACAGTCCAGTCCAGATCATCCAAAATTCTTTTGGCGGCATTTGGAGATCCAAACCGGACTGGTGCGTAGTTCTCAGCTTGGCATCGTTTTCCAAAAATAAATCAGTTGATTCATTTTTGGAAAACGATGCCAATTACCAGGTCTCACCACGCGGAGGTGACTACGCAAGAGACCCGCCCATGGGTTATTTAACATTACGCATCGATCTCGACATTCAACCAATTGGAAGAATGTCGAGTTCCGACTCTACTTGCCCATGGGCCTGCGTAAAGAAATAGTTGTTTCATAGCCTAACAGCGAAACACATATCTCCAACGCAGCACTTACATGAATCTTTACAAGCGTAAAACAAAACATACATAACGCAACATCTATCTCCCACACAACGATTACATAGATCAGTACAAATATTGTACAATAATTCGCAACCGTACTGACAACATTCGGTATCAATGATACTTATGTCTAACTTGGAACCACAGAAAGGAAATGAAAGTACTGACACTGTATATACAATTTAGAGTTTTGCAAAAGAGACATACGACTCGTTGTACTAAACTTATGAAGATATCGAAAAGTTATATACTCCAACGTGACCGGAATATGCTTCTTTTAAAAATGGGAAAACGGTAAGAAGCCTGAACAATCAGACGATGGAAGAAAAATCATTTTGGCATCTAGCATACATATTTAATATGCTATGAAATGTTCATATATGTAACTGAAACGTATTTTCTGTAAATTGATAAATCTGAAACAAACTCATTTACTGGATTTGGTATATGGAAGAAATAGACATCTTTAAAACGAGAACATTTTATGAAACATTTTATGAAAAATAAATTATTAATAATGGTCAATTATAGATCAAATTACTATTGATTAAATTTTAGCAAATATATGGGGAATCGTGTGTATCTTTTAATCGAAACTAGGGTTACGTTGGAAACAAGAATTTTAAGTAATTGAATTTAAACTGAATTAAAAATTGAAAAGTTCATTTGGAATAACTAAGATGAGAAAAACCCCGGTTATTATAAAATCACTTGCTTTATCTTTTTACTTTTAACAGTATCTGTTATTTTCTACAACAACATAGTGATTTGCAACATAATAAACCGAAAAGTATGTGCATAAGTCATTTTTTGCAGAATTTTTGCTACAAACGTGACGATGTCTTTGTTTCGTGCAAATGAAATTCGAATATTTATAAAATTCTACATTACTGTTAAAAGATTGAAGTGAAAATATCGCGGTCGAAAAAATTCTAAAAGTTATGGTTCTAAGAACGAACAATCACCAGCACTAATTCCAATTGCAATGAATTAAATTTTAAAAAATATTTCAAGCCTTCATAGCAACATCAAGATATTTCATTATAATACTTCGTTGCGCATGAAATCGCTCACAATTTCATACATGTAAATATATATATATATATATATATATATATATATATATATTATACATTCGTAATAAAGTTCTGTATTTTAGCAGTCATGGTAACGTTAACGCTGACAAAGGAATATGTCTTATAGCAGTATTTTCAGTAATAAACGTAGTAATAAGGGGCGCTGAAAAAGAAACAAAGCAGTAGCCAGAAGGGCTACTAAAATTCAATCGTCTTCCACTCTATATAAACCCGATCAACACGCCGAGAGTGGAACTGAACATTCTTGTTTCGCAACGCTAATTTACTACTAATATTTATGAAGCAGAAAATTCTCAAAATCAAACGCGACGAGTCCTTCCTTATATCTGCAATATCAATTAATCTAACATTAAAAAAAAAAAAAGAAAAATCTGAAAATTCCCGATATCTGATACGCAACGCTAATAAGTATAAATCTACGCACTCGTATTTAAGCAATACGCAACACTAATAGCGAGAGATCGCAGTGCAACCATTTAGGAGGTTGCGGATGAACGATCACACTTGTACAGCTCTTTAGGCTGTACATGTGATCCAGGAGCAGTGTCCGACAAATGCAGTCGGAGGGTTTGGGCAGTTTGTGAACGCAACTCTACTTAACGAAACGCGATCATTCATTATCGCAACGCTAACAGGAAAAATAAGTAGAACTCGCGATGGAACAATGTCGCAACGCTAATTCTTAAAGTGAATTTAATGAAAATTACTATTTACTATTTGAAAAAGCTACTTTAAATATCCTAGTATTGCTACTTAAACAGAAAAACAGAATAAATTCTAAAAATTGCAAAAGACAATCGCGATATCGTAATTCGCAACTCTAAAACAAACGCGATTATCATTTTATCGCAACTCTAATTCAAACCGTAATCATTCTCTCGCCACACTAAAGAAAAATAGCAATATTATTTCGTAACTCTAATACAACCCGTAATTAACTTGTCGCAACACTAATAAGAAAAATCGCGATTTGCCCAATGGGACGATGGACCGATATATACATCGGCCAAAAAAACAAAGACTACTACTACTACTACTACTACTGCTACTACTACTACTACAAATACTAAAAGCGAGCATAGTGACAAAGTAGTAACTATGACTTCCCATGCTCCGGATGACCCAGAGGATGGGGAGCCATTAGTAGTTGCCCTCTTGAGTGACAGTTTGTCGGGCCTCTTCGGCTTATAGCCTCTTCCTTCTTCGAGCGCAATGCCCGCTGTAACTTAACTCTAAGCTCGAGACTTCTAAATCGCAAACAAAAAAAAAACTTATAAAGGTAAAATAAAAATATAAACCGCGGAAGCTAATTGAAGTACACATGGACTGACCAACGGTCACAGCAGTGATCGTTGCCCACTCGCACGTGCGTGCTCGAGCAATAAACGTTCGTTTCGAGCCCATTCGCGACCGCGACCGCGAAATTCGAAAAATCGAAAGGCAAAACCAGAGACGAGAGCATGCTCTACTCGTGCCAGTTTCACCGTCGATTTTTCAAATAAATTTCCAGAAACAGGTTGGTCACGCGGAAACGCGCCTACCCGACCAGAGACTGTGCCAACCTGCCCGGTCCTACCTACTTATAATTAACAGACATACCAGAAAGTATGCTACCTATCCTACCTAGCGCTATATTTAAAAATGGCAAAACAGGCACACCAACACACTCGCTCCACGGTTCTCACACAAACGCCCGGGCGCAAAGGTCCTACACTAGAGAGGATGTCCCGGGACGCCTCCGACACCCGAGCTTAACATATCATGCATGCTCTAAGGTACGTACCTTTTTCCTGAAATCGACTGACGAAGGCTAGTGACCATTGCGTAATACGTGATAAAACACGTCTGAGGAAATTATATTTTTAAAATAGATATAAGTAAACTTGGAATTATAATTGCGATTGATAGCGATATTAAGAGTATGAGTACACTTAGTCACGTGGATGATATTATCAGAAATTCTAATTGTATCGAGACGTAAATTGAATCGATATATGTCTCGACATTTTTAATATTTGAAGTTTTAAGGAATGAGAAAAAGCGACGCAATTCCACGACCTAACAACACACACGCATAATGTGGAAAATACGTCGTGCACGATACACTAACACATGGTCAGTCGCTGAGAAATTATTACATTACTTAATTCTAGGTCATCGTGCCCAATGTCTTTCTCTCATTCAAGTAGCACCTGGGCACGTGAATGAGATCCTGACAATGGGCACGGAAAGGGTTGAATCTGAAAATCCTGATCTAAAAAGATGATTAGTTTGTGTAATTTTTATTTAACGGACTAACGTTCTTTGCTGCTTCTTTCTGATTAACTCTATTTTATTAATTTAATACTAACTAAGTAATTCTACTTTATTAATTTAATAAATAGGAAGAAAATTTTAATATTGCAGAAAAGGTAGCGTTAATTGAAAAAGACTGAGACTCGATCAAATGGAATAATTGACTCTACATATATTACTAAGAAAGAAATAATCTCAGGCGATCTCTTTATCAAAGCATATACTCGAAAGTGCAGAAGCAGTGTTCAAAATTATTGCTTTGATTAAAAAATCTGCCTGTCGCGAAGTGTCTTCTTGCACATAAAATTTCACACATTTTCGTACGGAAAAAAATGAATTTTAACTCATATTTTAAATTCTAATCGAAATGAAATAAACGAACGTGACTTAATATTGTCACGATCAATTCATTGCTTAAGATCAAGTATATTCGTGTCATACAGATATATTCGTGTAGATATTTGCTATTTGCAAATATTCATACGGAATATTAACATGCATATTTATAAATAACACGAATATATTTTTAAGTGTATATGTTTAACCTAATTATTAAAAAACTAATTATTATAATCGCGATGTGCAAGAAGACCTATCCTAAACTAATAAATTTCAAAAAATGAGTGTTACTACTCACGGGTATAAGAAATACCCGCGGTCACTATGCTCGCAAAAAAATTCTACGTAATACAACCGATCACCCGTGCCGATTCGGACCTTTCATCCTACGACATGATTGAGTGACCGGAGGAACAGAAATGCATGCGACTCACCGTTCGAAGCGGAGAAACAAAGGATGTACCATCGATGCTGCGCTATCCTAGCGAATATCATCAGAGACTAACATCAGGCAGAACCGTTGGAAGGCCAATGGTAGAAATGGAGGTTGCGAAAAATCTGTTACAGAACAAAGCACGATGAGTGATTGCTGATTATTTAAAAAGTTGGAGATAATGAAAAATGAAAGTTTATTAACTTTAGTAAATTTGGTAATAATAAAGATTGAAATTCTAATAAACTTTGATAAGTGTAAAAACTGAAACTCTAATATGAAAGTTTAAAATCTAAAAATTAAGAATCTAAAGATTTCTGAAATATGTTAGTCATTTGTTTCATAATTCGGTATTAAGATTTTAATAATTATTTTATTTTAATGAAAGAATAATGCTAATAATCAGAAAATGCTAATCTCCTAAATTTTCAATCAAATTGTATTTCTTAATTGATAGTGATCAAAGAAAAATATACAGAATATACATAATTGAAGTACAATGTGTAAAGATAATTACATTTTTGGCTTTTTAGCCACTGTTAAAACATTCCCAAAGAAGACGAAGGAGTTGAAGCAGTGATATATCTATAACAAAACATAAGATATCATTAATATCGTTAATATATAATAACAAACTTGAAACTTTAGCAATAATAAAGACTAAATTCTAATAAATATGTAAATTGGAAATCTAATATAAAAATTTGAGAGCAAATATTCAGTGATTTTTTATGAGTATCAGACAGTTTTATTGTACTTTAATGTTAAGACTTCAAGACTTTATTTCAATTAAAAAGGACATTTACAGCTTTCTAAATCATCGATCATTTTTATTTTGTAATTAACGACATTTCAAACAAAATATATTAAATAGAACAAATTGAAATACAATATATAAAACTACTTACATTCTTGAGCTCCTGGAGAGGCTTTATCCTCTTGAGGGAGGCACTGACTCTAATACCGGAAACGAATATTCAAAAAAATAAATATATAAAAAAAGAAAAATAAAAGACTACGTTACCGCGACCGCTTAAATTATGATCGGCGAACAATAACTCTAATATCGCGTACAAATTTGATTGATAAAATTTTATTATTTTCGCGTGTGATTATTCGATCGAATTTGATCAAAACTATCGTGATTTTAAAATATTGAAAAGAAACTATTGCGTGGCAAACACTGACTCTACAACCGCATTGCGCGCGGTCACAAATATTTCCTGAAAATAAAGCAGTTTAGGAGCAGGGGGAGGGGGGTTGGAAAAGAAGCGAAACGTTGTTTCGACAATTTTCTCCTTTTTCCTATTGAACGTTTATTTAGAAAATACTGCTATTTCTTTACACTTAAAAATTATTATTAAGAAATTGGAACAAGTATGAAAAATATTAATTGAGAATTGTGAGATATTTCTTGATAGGGAACAAATGCTTACGAATACCGTGAATGCACTACAATCATTTGCAAGAATTATACTGTTCGTTATTAGAATACATACTGTGAATGTTCATTATTAGAATACGAAAATGTTATAAATTAATGGCTTAGATGTTATAAATTAATGGCTTAAATGTTGTTAATTAATAGTTTGAATGTTGTTAATTAATAGTTTAAATGTTGTTAATTAATAGTCTAGATATTATAAGTTAATGGTTTAAATGTTGTTGGTTACTGGTTTAGATATTGTTGATTAATCGTTTAAATGTTGTTGATTAATTGTTTAAATGTTGTTGATTTGTTATATAAATGTTGCTGATTAATCGTTTAAATGTTGTTTATTAATGACTTAAATGTTGTTAATTAATAGTTTAAATGTTATAAGTTGATGGTTTAATTGTTATAAATTAGTAGCTTATATTTTGTTAATTAATAGTTTAAATGTTGATAATTAATAGACTAGATATTATAAGTTAATGGTTTAAATGTTGTTGGTTACTGGTTTAGATATTGTTGATTAATCGTTTAAATGTTGTTGATTAATTGTTTAAATGTTGTTGATTAGTTATATAAATGTTGCTGATTAATCGTTTAAATGTTGTTTATTAATGACTTAAATGTTGTTAATTAATAGTTTAAATGTTATAAGTTGATGGTTTAATTGTTATAAATTAGTAGCTTATATTTTGTTAATTAATAGTTTAAATGTTGATAATTAATAGTCTAGATATTATAAGTTAATGGTTTAAATGTTGTTGGTTACTGGTTTAGATATTGTTGATTAATCATTTAAATGTTGTTGATTAATTGTTTAAATGTTGCTGATTAATCGTTTAAATGTTGTTTATTAATGACTTAAATGTTGTTAATTAATAGTATAAATGTTATAAGTTGATGGTTTAATTGTTATAAATTAGTAGCTTATATTTTGTTAATTAATAGTTTAAATGTTATAAATTAATGGCTTAAATTTTATAAATTAATAATTGAATTGTTTACAAGAGAAAGTTTTCTTACGATCTTTACGTTTCAGGATTTCAACGAGGAATGACTCGCGCGCGACTCGGATGTCCCTTTTATAGATCATGTTTATTTTTGACAACATTGCGCATGATTGGTCGCGTTGAAGGTTACGATCATTGTCGATGTTATGATAAGTGATTTTTGTTATTACAATGTAACTGAATTTAATAATTTTCCAATTTTTATTGTAAATTTAAGCTATTAATAATTTATTACATTCATGATAATTATAATTTTTCTATATTTCATTAGCTGAAACAAAATTTTCCCTTCTGTGGTATTAGTTTTTAACTTATAATTGTCTTAAATGTATATAGTAAATGCCACTTTATGACAAGTGGCATTGACAAGACATTCATTTTATATCAAAAACTCAAACAGCGCAATATTCTTGAGTAGAAATAACGACAGTATACATATATATACATGTACAGATTTTGATTGATGTAAAGTAATTAAAACTCGTTTTTAAGAAATTTCTAATTCTTCATCGTTTATAAAGCTCCAATCGTTGAAAAATCCTTCTTCTTCTTCTTCTTCACTCTGCGACAACACTGATACTTTCTCTTCCTCGTCCTTCATTAAATCAATTTTTGAAAACGTACATCGAACAATTTTTATGAAAATACAAGAATTGCACGTTGCACTCACCTGTAGCTTGGTTCGTTCTCTTTCGATCATTAATTCCAATTCGAATTCTTTCTTTCTGGTCTCCCTTTCTTCACAGATCTAAAATTTATATTAATAAACCTTTCCAGAAATACATTTATTACGAATCTTAGAATTTCTTAGCTTTTGTGTTTCAAAGCATTTAACTTTATAATTCAAGAGCCAATGTCCAAGATATTCGACAGGATCGAAAGGTTTCCTTGTAATTACGTCACGAAGAGCATATGCCAAGGGTTTGCTAAGCAAGTGTTTCAAGTAAAGACTGTCCGACGATAAATATTCGTTGGATGAAGATGGTAAAGACGCGGAAGAATCGATTTCATGTGGACATTCTGTTTCCGATTCCCACAATTTCCGTAATTCTTCTGTTTCTTCAAAAGTAAAGCCCATCGCGTTCAGAAGCCTATATAGAAAATTGTAGTTTCCTTAAAACGAGGTAAGAACGCTATAAATTAACATAAACAGTTCCCGGCTTCATGGAATTAGTCCACATTTAAATAAACTAAAGTTAATTGGCAACCGATGATAGAAACGATATAGAACAGTTAATACTGAGTTGAATTAAATTTCAGTTAGGTTACCTAATTTTAAACTATTTAATTTTAATTTAATTTTAGTTTATCATATATGTAAAGTTCTGTTTTATCATACTCTATTCTATTTCGTTCTATTGATTGTATAAAATATAAAGTACAAAACGAACAGAAACAAACGTTTGTGCCTCGCTTTAAAACGAACGATATCACTTGAAGGTTAATATGTAAATTTATTCGACCTTCGAAATTCCTCGGTATAGCCAAGTTTTAAAAAAGTATTAATGAAGCTTTGACTCATCGATCTTTCGCGCAAGAATTTCACGATTTCTTCTCGCGGAGCTAAAGTTTCTTCGTGTGCTTCCTCTGAATCATCTTGTGCAAATCTCTTCGATATTTTCTTCGATTTTTCAATTATTTTCGCACGTTCTTTGTGGCTAATTTCTCCTAAGAAAGTCTCTCTCATTTCTTTCCTAGTAATTTCCACAGTTTTCAATATTTCATCCGCCTCTTCGCTAATCTCGTCGAATTTTCCTTCTTTCAATTTCTCCAAGTCAGATCGATTCAAACCATGTTCCTCTAGAATTTTTTTCCGCTGATCGCATTGAATTTCAAATAATTAATAACCTAATAAATTTGTATATATGTATATAGATAGATATATAATACGTCGTTTAATTTTGATTGCTTTTCATCTTCATCTGACTCCATCGTTCTATTCTTCTCAAGGTTATGATTATTTTGCAAAACTATTCTATTTCTTTATACCAACTTCATAGCGCACGAGGATTAATTCATTTGACTATATATATATATAATATAAAATTTCAAATTTACTTTTTCCATGTTTCCAACAAAAGATTTTTCCTTATTTCTTTGCGACTTGATCGCTTCATTTATCTTAAAACGAACTACACCTAATTTACAAAACATACTTGTTACCTGTTCGTTACCTAAGACTGTAATGGGCGAAAACCTAACACAAGAATAACAATAACAATAATAATAAAAATTCAGAAAAAAGGAAAGTCGATTTAAAAAATGTCATCAACCATGCTAGAAGATTGATTCGTTTAAAATGGCATACATTCTTGTTTCATGCAATTGCGATAAGCTGTATCTTTCAAACGATTAGGGGGAAAAGGAAACTTTTCCTGCAAAAGTTTCGACACAATTTCTCATTCCTGTTGGATCAGTCGTTATCAGAGCCGCATGTACGAAACTACAACGTAATCTATCTGTTTGAATCACAACCGTTTTATCAATCAAGGTTTCTCGAGGTGTTCGTCGGGGGTATAATATCGATATACGCACAATACTGCGATATAAGAGAAGACGCGTGATGTCGATCGCGAAGAAAGTTGAGATCACATTGCCGATATCTTATTATCAATTCTCTTTCTTTTCGTTGATTTCAAATTGACCTTTTCATTTCATATTATTGTTCCTTGTTTCTTTGTGATATTTCGTTCTAATATTGTGCAGTGAACAGAGAGAACAAAATGGTGAGTGATCGAATTGTGATTGTTTCCTATCGTCGACATTTATGGGAAATACAATGGTTGCGAATATTAGATGAATACAACCTTATTTGTTGGTAATCAGGTACTTTATGTGGTAAATGGAAAAAGAGCGAAATAGTGAGTGATCACGTCATGTTTCTTTCCTATTGTCGATATTTATGGGAATCGTAACGGTTGTGAACAGCACATGGGTAGAATTTTATTTATTGGTAATTAGGTACCTTTTTATGTAATAAATGGAGAAAGAACAAAATAATGTGTGATCAATGGTCGTATTTTCTTCCTATTGTTGATATTTGTGGGAAATATAATAATGATGGTTAAAAATTGAAAATATATTAGATAAGTGCAGGTCTGTCATTTGTCTTCATCTGATGAATCAGAAAAATTAAAATGGGGAAGAAAATAATGATCCAGATATCAGTAATAAAATCTTCTGCATTCTCGAAATTATTTTATCTCTTTCCACGTAATTTCTTCAATTTATTGTTAGTTTTATCTTTGATATTTCGTGATTTACTACATTTATCGATCGAAAGGTACCGATTATTCGAGTTGAGGTAGGAAGAAATCCACCATACTTATAATTTACCTCATCAGACGTGCAACAAAGAATTGCAAGTAAACGATAAACATCTTCGCCTATGTTTTTACCGGGGCAACACCGGCGATAGCGAGATTTTACTCACGCGATAACGATCGTTCGACGGCCCTAAAGAGCTTAAAATCTAATTCGTCGCTATCTATCGACGGCACAGTTTTATTGCGACCGATTTGCAATTTTACACAATATTTGTTCTTCTATTTGTATATTTGTAGATGCTTTTCACGAATACGCTACGAGTGCTATACGAAACATTTTGAAGTTTCATTAGCGCTATAACGAGACTCGACTATCGTGATTATATCGACCAAATTAGAAAGCAATCTGAAAATGTATGTAGAAGCTTCAACGCACAATTTTCCTGAAGAACAATTTTCAATGTTGTGATAATAATTCCTCATTTTCCTGATAATATAAATATTCGTTATCGACTATTATGATGTTAGATGTTTATCGGCTATTATGTAGAGATAAATATCGGTCCTCTAAATTCTCGTGCTCTTACACGAATAATTCTATTGTTACAGCATGTACGATGACTACATAAAAATATTCTCTACACTTTCTTCATTGTACCCACGTTCTTTGATTAATTATTTTAATATATAGCCGCTAAATACCATGCTGCATGGAATACACTGTAACAGAATGCAATAGAGCAACAGTAACTTACACAACGACAACAGTGATTTATAAATCTTTATAGAATAACGAAGGCCATCGAAATCCAGCGTTCGCCATGGACGAAACGGGGAAAACGAAATCACACGAGGGCCCAAGGGAATCGATCGTTAGATGTCCGGAAACCGTGAAAGAAACGGAAGCAAGAAGCACATGGGACAACCAATTAGAGTTCTTAATGTCCTGTATCGCGATGTCGATAGGTTTCGGTAATATTTGGAGGTTCCCTTTCACTGCCTATGAAAACGGTGGTGGTGTTTTCTTAATACCCTACATCATCGTTCTTTTCGTCGTTGGCAAACCATTTTATTACCTGGAGGTGATCCTTGGACAGTTCTCTTCGTCCTCGTCGATCAGAGTTTGGAATATTTCGCCTGCGTTTACTGGTAACTAGATAATTCTAATGATCCGTTATAAATAATTTATTTTCAATAATCATATTTTATTAATATCAAACTAAAGTTATTTTGGTTCTCGGCAATCATATTTTATTTATTTTATTATCAGTACGAAGTAATTGAAAAGTATCGAGATAGACTGATCTTTCAAAGTCCTTTTCTTTAAATGAATCTGGAAACGATACGATCCTGGAATTTGGGAATCGTTAGTTTTATAAAAAACACAGTGCCATTAAAAATTTTTGTAAATTACGATAGAACCTCCCTTATTCGAAGTGATAGGAAGACGAAATTGTTCGAATAATTGAATTTTCGGATAATAGAACGATCGCTTTTCTAGTATGAAATTTCATTTATTCAAATACAAATTAAGGCGAATTGATAGTTTCTATAAATATTTATGGATCTTGTGGAATTTATGGAAATCTTTCTGGCTGCCAAATCATAGAATTTTTTCAACGCAAGTAACTGCATAGAATTACGTTCTTTTTATATTTGGAACCATCGAATCCCTCTTTCGTGTGTCACGGATGCTGTGTCACGTGAAAACACCTTTTCGTCACCACCGTCTTTTGTTGTTTTCATTCGTGTAAAATCATCATTGTTATCGTTTTTATCGCAATGAAATTATTTCGTTACGTCAGTATATTTAATGTTCCTCTTCTGCTGCCAGCATTAGAGGAATCTACGCGCTTTAGATAATTTTCAATATTTCCTTTTTTGTTTTTTAACGTTTGTCATTCTGGCTTTTCCAACATGTATTTTTACTAATTCCGTTGCATCTACAGCAATTTCGAATTTTCCAATCATGTCGTATTTTGTTTCCATAGTTGCAACGCTATTAGTTTCATACCAAGTTCTCATAATTAGGATTCACTGAATCGAATAAAGGAAAAGAATACATTGCATATGAACATTGGTAAAACGTGTACATATTTGAAACGAAAAAAGGCATCCGTTACTGGGAAATACCCTTTTCGGATAATAAAACGTCCAGATATTATGATATTCGGTTAACTGGTGTTCGGATAAGGGCGGCTCTATTGTAATTGAAATTTCTTATCGTAAGATTTCTGTCAATAATTTTTCAATTTCATTGCTTGTTTCGCAAGACGGTGTTTATCACGTCTAGAAGAAAAAAATCAGGTCATAAAATAATAACATTATCAATCGAATAAATAAATGTTATCATCAAATGACTGTACCAAAGAATTATTGTCTTAGGCGTTGGATGGTCGCAATTCTGCTCGAACGTGGCAGTTATGACATATTACAGCTCATTGATGGCTCTTACGCTCTTTTTTTTAATCGCGTCATTCTCAGCTGAATTACCCTGGGCGAAGTGCAGAGAAGAATGGGCTGATTATTGCGTCGATTCCAGCCAAAAGGTCGATAGTGAATCGGTCAATGTTAGCATGTTTACTAAATTAATATACGAGAAGGAACGCAGAAGTTCCGCGGAACTCTACTTTCTGTAAGTTACATTACGAAAAGAAGAAAAAAGAATAAATCGAAAAATAAAATAAGAAAGTTCCTGATTTCCTTATTTTTCTGTTTTCAATTTTTGTTATCTGTAATAATTTCAGGAAAGTGGTTCTCCAAGAGAAAGATAGTATCGACGATGGAGTTGGACTGCCGGATTGGAAATTAACGTTATGTCTCCTTTTTAGCTGGCTTTGTGTTATCCTAATAACGTTCCAGGGTGTAAAAAGTTCAGGAAAAGCTTCGTATTTTCTAGCTATTTTCCCATATATTATCTTATTGAGCCTTCTGATCAGAGCAGTGACTTTGGAAGGCGCTGGAACTGGGATTCTCTTCTTTCTTACTCCGAAATGGTCGAAACTGTTAGATCCAAACGTTTGGTACGCGGCTGTGACACAATGTTTCTTCTCTCTTTCCGTCTGCTTCGGCTCTATTATTACTTATTCGTCGCACAACGACTTCAAACATAACGTGTACAGGTAAACGAAGTAATTCGTTATTATTTGTTAATCATTTGCACTCGGCTTCTGAGAGGACATCGTAAATCTAGCAAACAATTTGGATGTTCCCGTCTAAGGGGACACGAAGGATTGCTGATGATTATACAAGTTTTCGACTATGTTTTTTAGTTATTTACAATTAAAAATCGGTCAAAATACCCCTGCACACGAGCAAACTTCCTTACAGGAGCGAAAGGATGTCAATCTAAACAGCGGAGTGCACAGGATAGCATAAAATTACACAAGTCCCAACTTTCTAAAAATATGTTTTCTTGGAGTTCTGCCTTCACATTATACGAGAAAAAAAATAAAGAAATGAAATATATGAAAATATGCCGAAATATGTCGAGTGCAAAGGGTTAATTATATCGAAAAATGTTTCACGTAAAAGTTGAATGGCTTCAAGGCGGTCGTGATGATGTATAAGGTAACCACCGAACGAATAACTTTTCGATACAAGTAGATAAATCAATTTTTATACAGAGTCTGTATCTCTGTTCTATCAGAATCTATTATATTCGAGCTACATCGATTAATGCATTAGAAAGCGTACAATTACATTTATAGAAATGAACAAAAAAGGAAACAAAATTTGCCTTCTCCTAGAGAAAAGCTACAATCAGGAAAGAACATGAGAGTGTGTCGCCCTTGAAACTATTCAACTTCTATCTGAAATTTCTTCACGTTTCTCAATATAATTAATAGCGTGTAAAATATTTCAGTTTCAACTCTTAGGCGAATCACTATAGTAAACACTATAATAAAACCCGAAGAAGAAGAAAATTGTTTTCCTCGTGTTTCAGAGACGCACTCATAGTAACTAGTCTCGACACTTTAACGAGTTTTATAGCAGGCTGCACGATCTTTGGGATTTTGGGAAATCTGGCTCATGAAATGGGTATGGAGGATATCAACAATGTAGTGAAATCTGGAGCTGGCCTGGCGTTCATCTCTTATCCTGATGCCATTGCAAAGTTCACCTTTGTACCTCAAGTAAACATAAATGAATATATAGTAAAACAAATATTAATAAATAAATATATTCTACAATTAGTTAGAACATGTATAGATCTTGAAACAACTAAAAATCCTTCCTCTCGTTCGTTTCCTTCGTTCTATTTCCTTGTAGTATTTTTTCATTCTTTACCGTTTGATGTCTTCGATTAAACAAAATTCTTTTCAAAGTATTCCATGTGCTACTTTAGTCCTCCTTAATCTTGTGTATGTCGAAGTTGAATGAGAGTGTGTACGAAACATCTGTGGTAATCAATCCCATTTTGCAATGGACAGGTAAACATTAATTATATATATATATCTTAATATAAAATTCTCGTAAACTAACTCGAGAATAAAAAAGTTTTATTCTATACCTTTTTCTTTTTTTCTACAAGGAATCACGTCCTACACGCTTTCGCACGCTATTCGGTCGAACCCTGTATATAAAGCTTATTAATATTATTATACAATTATATATCTTATTATTAATTATTAAGTATATATAAGCATTAATTTTTACAAAAGATACATTGATCTGTTGCAGTTCTTCGCGGTTCTGTTTTTCGTGATGATGTTTGTCCTCGGCGTGGGAAGCATCGTAGGGATGGTGTCAGGGGTAGTGACTTGCTTGAAAGAAAAGCTTCCAAACATGGAAATATGGAAAATCGTGCTTTCCGTCTGTTCAATGGGATTCGCTGTTAGCACAGTTTACATTACTCCGGCACGTAATTTTCGAATCTTGAAGCTTCTACCATTTTACCATCTGCCTGTTTCTTTCTTCTTGTTCGAAGATAAACTCTCAAACATTACAGCGGTATTAAAATAATAATACAATAAAATTGAAATAATCTTCAAGCATTTTGTTATTTAACCGCACTCGAAAGATATTAATTGTCAAAGTACAATTACGCATACAAGTAGATGCATTGTACAATATCTAATCAACTTTCGTGATTTCGAGTTATTTGTTTCTTCGTCAATGAATGATAAGGAATAAGCAAATGAGGTTGATTTTCACGGCAGATTGTAGAATCGTATTTCTCTTTTGACACTAATCGATCAATGATAATTCATTAATTCTATACAGGGTGGACAGTTTATATTGACCTTGGTCGATTACTATGGTACATCGTTCGTCGTGTTCATCCTGGCTTCTTTCGAAATCACTGCCGTAACATGGGTATACGGTTTGTATATATGTTGTATTTCACGTTGTGTTCTACATTGTTGTATTTTATATCGATCTTACGTTTGCATATTCATTCGAAAGTTAAATTGAAATTTTGTTCGTTATATGTCCATTTTACACTAAACTCTCGCGACTTCTACGCAAATTTAACCATGTTTAAACTTTATCATATCGCTTCATAATTCCTGACTTTTCCTAAAACATGCATATGATATATTTTTCGCTATTTAATTTTAGTTTGCTCTTTTATTTTCTGAGAAAAATTTCTACTCTGCCTTGCCTATCGTGAGTGGTCATTTTGACAGTCCGACAAAATATTTTCGTTATTCTTAAAATAAATGCAATCAGTATAAAGAAGAGGCTATCTCAAGATCAAATGACAAACAAAATCAGTAATAACAAATAATAACAGCTGTTACACTCATAATCTTGTCATAAAACAGAAGCCATCCCTCGATTAAAATAGCCACCAGCTGTCAAGACATACATATCAATTCAGGCCTATAATAATCCTAAGGAATCGCCATAAAATTTAGCATTTTTTACAGTCCATTGTTACAAACATTTTAAAAATCGAGAAGTTTCTTAGGGTTATCGGTCATTGCGATAAAACACGGGAAAAGCTTCCCCAATTCCACCCTCGAGTAACCATATTCTTATTTGCTATTGTCCTTTCGACTAGAATACATCTCAGTTTGTTCGTCAATTAGTCGACATCTAAACTTGTTATCTCTAAAACTCAGACAGAAAGCATCTCAGACAGATCAGAAAGCATCTCAGAAAAATCATCATCAGATCATCTCAGAAAGCATCAGACAGACAGCAAAGGGCGTTTTGCGTAAAGTTGTTATAAAAGGAAAAGTAAAGCGTATCAAATTTGACAATAATTTTGTATTCCGTATATGGTATTATTCTGTGATAAATATTTACCCTAGAAATGTCAAGACTTTAAAAAAAAATTATAAAAAGAGAATTACAGATATAGAAGAAGGCTGTTCAGTGTGCGATGAACAAGAAACTCCAGCAACTGAAAACGGCATGGAAACACATGAAAAGCTATTTACAACCGAATCAGAGTTGAATATTATAAATAAGTCCAGGGCAAAAAGGAAAGAAATTATCGTTGACAACAAGGGATGAAACTGATGTAGAGAACCAACGTATCGAAACTGGACCCGATGGGACAGTTTGGAGAGAAATAGATGCAAGTCTCAAACCTGGCAGGACATTAGTTCATAAAATTCTTAGGGATATGCTAAACGGCATATTATGAAAGGACAAGTAAAGACGGCATTTTATCTTATCATTGATCACCGTATAAGGGATCATATAATAAAATGTACAGAAGAAGAAGAATTTAGAATACTGGGGGCTAAGAGGGAGCTAGATGCAACAAAACTAGATGCATTTATTGCTCTGATATATGCTATATGCTATATAAAAAATTTAGATGTTTCATATTTGTGGAATAAAATTTGGAGACCTGCATTTGTTTCAAAAACAATGAGGAGGAATGACTTTGCTGAAATTATGAGGTTTATACGATGTGATAAGAAGAGCGAAAGAAGCCAACGTACACGAACCAATAAATTTGCAATGGTATCTACAGTATGGGGCCAATTTACAGAAAATTCATAAAATTCTTATAAACTTGATGCGTACATTACTTTTATATAAAGAATCGCGGGAAGAAAGCCATGCAATAAAACTATCAATAAGTTCAGATTCATTACTACAAAAAGCTTGTCAAGTAAAAAATTGTAAAGGTTACAAAATTAGGAAAATTTGTTTAAGACGCGGAAAATATTTATGCTGCAAATATACACTTGATAATAAGATAATTTGTAAAAAATGCAGCGAAGTTGAATAA
Organism: Bombus terrestris; assembly: GCF_910591885.1. Classification (NCBI taxonomy): domain Eukaryota; kingdom Metazoa; phylum Arthropoda; class Insecta; order Hymenoptera; family Apidae; genus Bombus; species Bombus terrestris. Next base: position 7,052,483 of record NC_063282.1, on the reverse strand, counting down.
GACATATCTCTATATAAATAAAAGCGTAATGCTAAGAAAGTCTATAATTGAAATTTATGGTCGAAATTTTATGAAAATTCATTATTTTATATACATTTAATTATAAATTAACCATTATCTAAGTTAAATCGTAAAAACTATTACCTCTTTAATCACCAGTCATTTTGACCGCACACGGTAGAAATAGATATACACGAAGTGTCGGTAGGTTTAGTGTTAATGTTTGAAGTAAAGTTTCGTAAAGTGGAAATCTCACAAATTAAGAAATAATGAATTTAAAAATAATAGAAATTAACGGAGTAATGAAGCAAATATCGTGTCTTTTTAAAACAGGTATCGAAAATTTCCTAGACGACATCGAATTTATGCTGGACAGAAAAGCAAGTAGTTACTGGAGGATTTGCTGGTTCCTTTTGACACCGTTAATTTTAATACTGATTTTCTTTTACACTGTCGCCACTCTATCTCCCTTGACTTACGGCGGCAGAGGATATCCTGCCACGGCTCACGCGGCTGGCATAGTTATATTGTGCCTCAGCGTTCTTCAAATACCATTCTGGATGATCGTGGAGATGCTGAAAAACAGAAACTTGCCATTATCAAAGGTACCGCATTAAATTCACTTTTACCATCCATATAATTTTCTTCTTTAATTCATCCTTTTTATTACATATACATATAATATTGTTTTTATAATATGTTTCAGTCATGATTTATGTTTGTAATCTATATATTAGATTGTCCCAAAAGTTTCTTTCATTTTATAAGGAAATAATAGATGCGCAACATTTTTTGTTTTATATTATTTGAACTTGATTCATATATAAGTTCCAATAGGATCATACATGATTCAATAAAATAATATTAAACAAAAAATGTCATGCATCTATAATTTCCTTATAAAACGAAAGAAACTCTTGGGGCAACCTAATAAAGCCAAGACCAATTTCTCTAAGCCATCAGGCTGAAATAAATAAATACATGCGTACATATACATATATACATAAAATGTAATATAAACCTAGATAAATGTCGTTTGAGATGTTGACTTCAGATAATGAATCATTTCGGCCACTGCTACCATTTTTAATAAGTTTTTACTTTGGCGCGTTGTCTTTCTTTCGTAGAATTTAAGGAAATCTTTTCTGTCAACATCGAAATGGGGGCCGATAGAAACCAATTACAGGAAAGCTTGGCTTCGCTTCAAAGAGGAGAAACTAAAAGAGAGAAACGCCAGGACAGAGCCAAGATGGCTTCAATTGATATACACTTTAATTTGTAAGAACGACAGAAAAGATTAGATAGTGATACGAGATCTCTATAGAAACTCCACTGAATACAATTTTATACTGGCGACGTGTTTCCGCGTTTATATAAGAAATTTCAATATGAAAAATGTACAGAATGTAAAAATATTATATAAATTATCCAGGCTAGAGTGCTCGTTATAAGATTTAATAAACGGACAAAAATTTCTTTAGTTGTGCTAATTCATAGGAATGTAAATTTGCATAAACATCCGCAGTCTAATTATTATATATATGTTATGCTATCCAATTTCTCCTTCTTTTGACTCTTAAGTCTGCAAAGATTACCGAAGCAAGATAAGAATTTAGTATTTATTTGTATAACAACTTAATATTTATAATACATAATGTGTTCGTTGAATCGACGAAACCTCGTTATTTTCATCGATACGACCGTCAACAAAGAAGATACGAAGAAATCGTGCGCTGACTATTAATCCTCTCCGACCAACAAAGCTACGATTCTCCACCTTTTCTTCTCCAAACTCATCCTCGCTATCCTCTTTGAGTCTTTGAATTCCTTCCATTCCTTGAATTTTACAGGATCCTTAGGTCCCCAATCGGCGCTCGGTTTAAGTATCTACAAGGAGAATATAGAAATAAAAGAAATATTCCAATTTTTCGTAATGTGGTAGAGCATTCCTTATCCAAACACTCGTTATCCAAATATCATAATTTCCCAACTTTTTATTACACATGATAATATTATATAAGATAATATCAGAAAGTAATATTTCTTAGCAGCGAACGCATTTTTCCGTTTGTATAAATATTTGCACATTTTATTAATGTTCCTATATAATTCACATATGTACATATTTTATTAGTGTTCATATGTAACTCACATATGTACACATTTTATTAATGTTCATCTATAACTCATGTGTGTTTACATTTTATTAATGTTCATATATACCGTATTCTTTCCTTTATTAGATTCGGTGAATTCCGATTATAAGAATTTAGTATAATAAACTAATATCGTTGTGAATATCGAAACGAAATACAAGACGTGATTAGAAGACTCGAAAGCCGTGTAAGTGCAACGGAATTAGCAGGAATACACGATGATTGGAAAAGCCACAATCGCAGACAATAAAAAGCAAAAACATGATATTGAAAATTATCTAAAGCAAGTACAGTGGTTTAAATTTCCACAAAACCACTATACATATTTTTCGGCCAAATATTATAATTATTCCATTCTAACAGGTTTGCATATGATACCATTTGGCGAAAACTGGAAAAGGAACATGTGCGTAGAAGCGATTTTAATACCATTTACAGAAAAAATTGAAGATAATAATTTTATTTGTGAACACGACCATGGCCCGGTGATTTACACATCGAGACAGACAAAACTGTCACTAAAACGAAAAGAATATCAAGGTTTTAATATGGCCACCTTGTTTCTCAGTAAATATGGAAACAGTGAAGAAATTATTGTATTTTAAGGAACGTATGACTTTATAGAAATTTCACTTTTTTTTTCTTCTATTAAATAATACTCTTAAGTTTTTCTTCTATTATTACAACCGAACTTGTATATGTTTCTTTTCTATTTTTCTAAAAATGATATCATATACAAACTTGTGATCAGAATGGAACGATTATAAGATTTTGGCAAAAGATACAGTGGCTTTATGGAGATTTCGAGTTTCTCTTAATGCTTACATCCAAATAAGATTTCCCTTCGTTCTTCATCTTACTAACGAACATCCAGATAGGAAGTTGAATCACTCCTAGTCCCAAAATTAACCATCCAGCGACTGGAAAGAGAATTAGAATTTTTATGAAACGAGATCAAACGAGGTTTAATTGAAATATGGTAGAAATATATGTTTGCCATAAACGATACACGGAATTTCTATACTTTCATAAACGAATTTCCAAGCTTCTATAATATACAGTGCCGTGAATAATTATACACTCAACTCTGTTTTTAGATTTTTCATAATAATTTCATATCACGATATAAAACGAAACCGAAGATACAACAAACAAAAATTCTTTCAAAGTTTGGAAAAAAATGAAATTTTCTCTTAAAATTGTGTTTTTCGCTATGAAACAATATAAACTCGATATTAATTTTGTTATATCTTCGTTCAATATTTCCTGGGTTTTTCTCTATTTTATATCACTTCTATTAATCTTCTGTACTGTATTTTCTGTACAGCTGGCGTTTCTCCTGGTCGTAAACGTTTCTTCTTAAAATTCCCCATAGATTCCATCAGATCCAAATCAGGACTCGATGCTGACCATAGTAATAATTCTATTCCAAAATCTTAAAAGCACTTTTTCGTAGTGGTCTGAATAGGGGCATTGCCTTATTGAAAAATTGTCTTCTTGTCTTCTATTTCAATTATGAAAGGCAATAATTTGCTATGTAACATCTCCTGATATCCTATATCGTTCAATTTACCCTTTACAAAAACAATATCACTTAACATATCCAAGCATGATCAGTGTTTTTTTTTTTTTAAATATCGAAGAGATAATATCGAAGATTTTGTGTTCGAGTCTATAACTGTTCACAGCACTGTATGTTCTGAAAATAAAGATTTTTCTATGCAAGCTCAACTTGTTGAAGCTAAGAATTCATAGTCACTTGGTGCATCTTTCTTCTGATAGCACGCGAATCGAGCAGCGATATTCTGAATTTCGATCGACATAAAATAAAAAAATGTTAGCGTCAAGAATGTTGTGCCGTGTAGAATTTGTCGTACCGTAGGCGGAAGTCGGATAATATTCGCCGTTGTACCTGATCGGCGTCAGTTCAGAAAGGAAATAAATAAGAATCGAGAGAAGCGTCAATGGAGTTAGGTAATACCAGCAGAATCTCCAGTAAAACGAAGGTCTGCTTCCCACCATAAATTCTATATCGTCTAGAAGATTGTCGACGCCTGTAAGAAAAGTAATACTAATAAGTGTTATCATTTGTGATTGCTCGAAGTGTTTCTTATAAAGTGAAAAAGATTATAAAGGAGACGAAGAATTACCGTACACCCAAGAAATAGCGATAAGCTCGAAACAAGCGAGAAACACTATAATAAACGTGCCTCCGAAGTAGTCTACCAAGTTCAAAACGTATTGACCACCCTGGAAAGAAATTCGATTAAATCAAATTAAATATTCTAACGAGTTCTTCCTTCGAATCGAGTCGATCAAAACAGACTTGCTTCTATTTGATATTGGAGAAATATGTTCTGATGAACATGGCAATATAGTTGAAAGATGAATATTTTCTCAGAATCATATCTGTCGAATGGTATCTGAAAATATTCAAAACGTCTTAAAATTTACGAACATATTTTAACTTTCGCTAAAATCGCAGTATTGTATATAAACAACAAATTGTAACTACCTTTTACTCATGACGAGTATACTCGTCAAAAACAGCTGGCTGGTTAATTGCCAGCGTTTTACGATAGAGAAAGAAATCAAAGAGGGAAAAGTTTTATAGCTTTCTATGACCAATATAATGGCGTATATCATTTTTTTTATATTTGGAATATTTTTCAAGAAACAAAGATTCCCTTCGACTTTTTCAATAGAGTGTTTCCATAAAATTTAATGCTGTATGTTTTTATGTATTTCATTCATGTGACGTACAATGACAGTCAAAGTTAATAATGAAAGAATTATTTCGAGTATTACGTGCCAGTCTGTGTTTGAACGTACATTGTTTTTCCACGAGTTCTACGGTAAATGTTCAATATGATCTTATTGCGCTTGAGTGCACATCTCAATTGGATGAATAATATTTTTCATAGCCATTGCTAATATTTACCGAGATGTTAATATACATGCTTGAATATCATGATCCAATTGTGAATAACAACAGAAGATTAGTCAGAAATAACATGCTTGGTGGTATCAATAAGAAACACTTGTAAACACATTGACACGTAATACTCGAAATAATTCTGTCGTTATTGACCTTGCGTGGCATTGATGAAATGGTCGAGACACGCGCTTTCATCCAACCGTTGTGCAAATCATAACTGTCCCAAACAAATCATACTGATACATCACTCTCTAACATCCTCCTTCGTTATGTGTCTTCAATCTGTTGCAACAACGATTGTATTTTAACAAGTAGAATTTAGATTCATAGCGACAAGTTATATACTTTCTGTCGTTGATTATGATATGAAAGTAATGAATATCAAAAAGTGGACGAATAAAGTAGCAGTAGTCGAAAGAAGCAGATTAAAATTTCAGTTGAATCACAGATCAGTGTAATTTTATCTGATAATGTTAATATTTTATATAGGATGTGCCAATATGAGCCCAGTTTGAGTTACTCTTATCAGACAGATACGTTTGTGAGAAAGTGTTCTTCTTTTCGGCTGCATATTTACGAAATGTATGCTCGCGAAATGGAAACATAGGAAAGACCTAATTGACTGCACTGCGACGATAAAATGTCGTTAGTAGAGCCGAGGAATTTGTAATTGTGGAGCCAAAAGAAATTTTATATACGTCGCCGATCTACTTGAACAATGATATGGATCTATATTATAAATCGCTGAAATTTAAATAAATACTTTGCACGAGACACTTACTCTCGTGCAATAAACGATTCCAACGAGGAAACCGGCGGATGAAACCCCAGCAGCGATTTTCCAGTTTTTGATATTTGGAAATCTGTCCTTGATAACGCTGTTGATGACTGCAGTGAATGCCACGGTGGTACCAATGCCCAAGATAAATAGCATCAAGAAGAAAAGCACGGCAAATAATTGTGGGACCACGGTAAATTTCGCCAGAGCTTCCGGGTAAGAGATGAAAGCTAAGCCTGTTCCGGCACGAACCACGGTGCTTATGTCTTTTCTGCCAGATTCGTGGGCGAGATTGCCTAGAATCCCGAAAATAGTACATCCTGCGATCAGGCTCGTGCCAAAGTCCATGATCGTAACCACTGTACAATCTCTGAAAAAATATATCCTTTTTAAATCTCTGGAGCGGAAAACTTGCGGCCTACGAGCCGCAACTTTTATCTTTTTAAGCCGCTTTCATCATCAATTAGAAAAGAATCTTCGGAATTCTTGAACTTTAGTATTTCGCGATCGTGCAAATTTGTGAAATTCGTGGCGATCTCTTTATTTTTTGACAATTTTTAAATTTCCAATTCCAAAGGTTTCTGAATTTTAGAATCTTCAAGCTTCTTTCGCATTTGACAAATTTTTGCATCGCCAAATCTTTCAATTTTCAAATTTTCGAATTTCCTATAATTTTACGAATTCTCCATTTTCCTAATTTCCAAGCATTTCTATTTCCGAATTTCCAATGTTTCGAATGTTCATGTTCTTAAATTATTGACTTCTTGAACGTACGAATTCGTCCACTTCATCCATCAATCAATATCCAATTGAAAATGAACTCGGTATTTATCAATCGCACGATCAGAAAGATATTTCGGAATATCGTATGTATCGACAAATAGGTTAACGCGTTATTTTACATCAATGTAGATATTATCTAGGATCAGATAAAATGTTGAATGATTTGGAATTACCTCAATACGTTGTGGTCGAAGCGATTGTAGGAGGAATACATGATAACAGCTCCGAAACAAACTCCAAGAGAGAAAAAGGATTGGGTCACGGCTGCGTACCATACCGATGGATCGAAGATCTTTTCCCAGGTTGGTTTGAAAAGGAATATTATTCCATCCACAGCTCCTTCCAAGGTAACTGCTCTTATTAAAAGACTTATCATGATCACGTATGGAAATAAGGCGAGGAAATACGCTGCTTTTCCGCTACTCTTCACACCGTTGCTCAGCACTATGAAAACGAACATCCAGCTGGCGAACAGGGATAGAACCAATTTCCAAGATGGATATCCCAGTCCTTCTAGTATTCCAATTTCGTTAAGAACCACTTTCCTAGGTGAACGAAGAAGAGGAGAATCGATTTTAATAGTAGAAGTTTAATAGAATTAATTCTAATTTTTAAATTTAATAAAATTAATTTTTATTTATAGTATTTTGTAATGATATTTTGCCTGCCAGCTTCCTTGCGGAATACCTTATTACGTAATTAAGGGGAAGAAAACTTTGTTTTTTAATAGTACAAGTTTAGTAAAACTTTGAAAAAAATAATTCGAATTTTTAAATTTTAATTAGATTAATTTCTATGGTATTTTGTAGTAATATTTTTCATCACAGCTTTGTTAACGACTACTTCATTAGGTGATTAAGGGGAAGAAATGATTCTTTCGATGGAATTTATTCTAATGTTTGAATCTAATAAAATTAAACTTTGCTGTTGACGATATTAATTGAGTAATATGACGATCTTGTAGTACTCGTTATGGAGGAATAATTAGTGGGAGATTAAATTAGTTAAAGTGAAAATTTATTAAAAAATATGATGTTCCTTGATCGCTCACCGAAAGTATAAGTCAGCGGAGCTGCTTTTGCTGCTAATATTTTCCACTATCTCCCTGTCAGTTGGAGCGCTGTCGAAGCAGATATCTTTCCATTCTTCCCAGCAAAAGGACCAAGGAAGAACTGATTGAAAACTAGCCAGTAAATAATATACCGCCAATGCCATCAGAGAACAATAATACGTGACTACTAAGAAAACAGAAATCATCACACCATAACCGATGCCTGAAAACAGCAAATTAAACGTCACAGCAACTCTAGACTTATTATTAGAATTGTAACTGGAGCAAAATGGTCTCAAGTTGTTCGCATTCGATTTATCTGAGGATATACCTCTGAAAGCAGGTGAAATGGACCAAACTTGTACACAAGACCTGCTGCTAAATTGCCCTAACGTCATCTCCAGGTAATAGATCGGTTTCCCGACAATAAACAGAACAATGATATATGGCACGAGAAACGCACCACCACCATTTTGATAGGCAGTGTAAGGAAACCTCCAAACATTTCCCAGGCCAACCGAAAATGCGACACAGGACATTAAAAATTCGATTTTGTTATCCCATTGAGCTCTCCCGGTTCCTCCCGCTTCGGCTGTGACTGTCGTCGACTGAAAAGGTATATGTGAACGGGTTAAAGTTTTTCTAGAAGTTTGTAGAACAAATTTATAGAACAGGTATACAATACAGTGAACAGGTGTGAAATATAAAATAATATTATCTTATATTGTATATCTCGATTTCGTACGATGTACAATGTACGATTGTAAAGATAATTGTAAGGCGTAATTCTTAATTTCTATTACCATTATTATTATTATTATTATTATTCACTATTAGTCACTATTATTATTATTATCAGTACTTGAATGCTAGAATTGGATTAAAGTCTTCCTGAATGCTTACTAATAGAATTCTTAATTAATAATTATAATACTATGATATAATATAACGTTATTCTATATTATTATTTAACAATATTAGTCAGTCAAGATTACCAATCAAATGGTACATAGTAGTATAATTTATTTTCATCCATCCGGTCATGAAAGGAACTCGATTCTCAATTATTTTCCCCATTTCCTTACATTCTCATTTATTCAGAGTACACGCTTATCCATCCATTCGCACACACACGCGCACGCGCACACAATCTTATTTTGCTCTTATTTTTCTATCACGTATATCTGCTGTTTATCATGGAACTAACTATTAACTATTATATCTGTCTACTATCTTCAAATAGTAAATAATTCTAAGCTAACCACTTTCCTTTTTCAAAACTATTGAGCCGAAAAATAAAAATCAAATAAATAGATAATAGAAAATAATAATAATAATAATAAATCAGAATTCTCCCGAAAGTATAAATGAAATATCTTATATTTGGATAATAATATTCGTTACTGTTATCAAATATCTTAACAAATGCAGTATTATTTAACAAAATTGGAATCTCTCAATCCCTACTAACAGGAGATACATCGCTCGCTCAATTTACATCTGACACTTTTTTTACGCGCGATCTTAATTAATACGTGGCCAGAAAAAAATATATTCTCCTAGAAGTCCAAACATTCAACCAGCCTGAAAATTTCAACAAGATTTAATAAAATGTTGCAGCGAATATCAGGAAATTAAATTTCCTAATAAAGGAAGAGATCGAGGGCAAATCATCCGAACAAATTAACATTAGCAATGAAAATGATATGGAGCTTCCAAATTATTCAAGCAACGAAGATAATACGCTTGTGCCAATTAAAAAGAAAACGTTGAATGTTTTGAATTACAATAGCGATAGTGACGTTGAATAAAATTTACTTTTATTTTTGAGACGTCGTTACTGCTTTTTTGTTATTAAGCTATTCGAAATAAATATGTGTTTCTAGAATTTATTTGTACTAGCTCTTATTTCCAATATTTTTCTTTTATACTGACAAAAATATTTACGCGATTTTCATTCGCGTAAAGCGAATGCACGTGCAACGGATACTCCGCGTAACTTGAGGGACGAGCGTACCAAAGAATGTGAAAGCAAAACTTACCCCATTCTCCAGCGGTTTCTCGCCTCCAGATATCATAGAAAGCCTATAGGAACCTTCCACGCCATCGTTGTTATCGATGAAGTGATTCTACAAACAACAGGCAATCTCAATCTTCTTTCAGTCATTATTTTACAATTTTCAACGATTGCAATTAAAGTCTATAGACTTTTCAATTACTCTGCCTGTTTATGTAACCCCGTAACCGCAATATATCAACGAATATTTCTCTCTATTTCGACTATTCTCTATTTCGACTTCACGCGAACGTTCCGTGACTAACGAATAATTACAGTCAGATATAAATCCGATAGCAGAGAGGATCCCGAATAAAACGCCGCATTTCGTCAGCAATTCCATCGAACAATGATACAAGCAAACAACAATTTCATTTCTGATCATCGGAACGATTCCGTTCCTTTGTTTTCCCTTACAGATTAACGAAAGTGTAGTAACTTTCTTAAATATAAAATTACACAGTGAGGTAGTTGTAGATAGATATTTCTAACAATTCAGCTGATACTATTTTTTGGTTTACACAGATTTCAGCTACGTTATTGAAGAAATAAAATTCTCGGAATATTACTGTTTCGCCAGAATGTTTGATTCGATGGCACAATAATATTAATTTAGAAATAGTACAGTATTTATGTAGGTGAGTACATACCTAAGCGAGCCATGAAAAGAAAATCTTCTAATTTACAAAAATTGTTGAATATTTATTTACTATTTGGCAGAAAAATTATCTTTTATTCGTATCTTTTATGTCATGTCTTTCACAAACAAATAAAATCGCAAGGAACATAAAAAGATAGAGACTAAGCAGAGATTAGCTTGACGAAAGGAAGTTTTATATGATTCCGAAATTTTTATAGACTTCTAATATATTTTAAGCTTAAATCGAGATAATTCGAAGTTGAATAGCATAGTTGTGCGTATGAACCAGTTAAGACGTATAATAGAAAGATTTACAACTGCAATTTAGATTAGACTGCTATGAGCTGTACCTATGTTTCCAATAACGAATTATAGAATATTGTGCGCATTTATCGAGCTTCAACTTTCTGTGTATCAATAACAGTAATAATATCAATGACAACAGCAATGAAACATATAAAATCGAAATCATCTCCTTCAAAAGATTGGCGATTGATACTATTTTTTTTTTCTTACTTCTCTGCAAAATATTTCGTATTTTATAAAATAAAGTTCGCAAAATACTTCTATAAAGGCAAAGTCTACGTAAATCTTAAATCTTAAATTGAGTGAAATAAAACCTGTGCGTATTTTTCTGTTAACGTTATCCAATAACAAACTTTCCTCCCTCCCTTTTTTTGGTTTTGGTTTGTATCACATTCACGTAATCACGATCAAATGAAAATTACGAACCTTTGTGCAACGCATAATCACTCCTGCACGCGGTTAGACTGTACGAATCGTTGGCAAGTGATCTAAGCGCGATCTTTGCGAGGCAAGAGCATTTGGAAGACTGATCGACGACTCTGTTCACTCTCATAAAAGTGTGTCGTGAGAAATCTTGAAAAACACAGCCATATAACATTGAAGCAGCATTTTTCCAAATTGCACATGCATTTTTCTCTCTTTCCCTTCCCGGGCTATCTCTTTAATACTGTTGTTTTAATACTAAAAAAAAAAATTTCGCTCTATGATTCTAGCTTTTTACTCTGATTATAATTTCATAAAGAGGAGAAGAAAAATTTCACTCTATAATCCTAGCTTTTTATTCCTACTACGATTATGTAACAATCTGTGATCAAAAAATTTACCATTTTCCATCGTTCTATGATTTCATTTATTCCTACGTGCAACTCGCCGTACGAAATTTCCACATAAATAAACATTTTTTTACTCACTCGTGTTGTCCAAATTTAATCAAACAGGATCTCGTAATTTTAGCGCGTATGACTTACCGTATGAAATTATATTAAAATTGAGATCTCCACATAATTAAAAAGTTCCATTAAACTCTTACTTTTCAAATTTAATCAAACGAGCGAGCGTCCAGGATTTTATAATCTTAGTACACGTAGCTTACCATACGGAATTATATCAAAACTAAACTTTCCAACTAAATAGAAAATTCTATGAAACCATTGTTTCTCAAATTTAATCGAATTGAAAATCTAATGAAATTTTTCAAATTTAGTCGATGGGTGTCTAGAAGCCAAAAGATCTGTCTTCCATAGAACCCATGCAATCAACAGAAAGTGATTAACGATTACGAGTGCACGTCATATCTTGTGCACAGACGTACACAAATAAAAATGGACACGTTTGTATTCGCAATTAACAACACCTCGCTAAGAACTGTACACAATCTGAAAATCGTGTTAGAAAAGTCTGTTTCGCGTGATGTACAGTGTTTTTTAAATCGAACACGTCAAACGATCCATGACATAAGCTGGACTGTTAGATAGACTATTACACGATACAGTCAACTGGTTTTCATTGGCAATTTTAAAAGGAATTCTTCTCTGTATAATGTCATCTAGATGTAAAGACAGCAAGGAAAAGAAAATAGAAAAAAAAACCACCGACGAATGAAAAGTCACTGTGTTCCGATTTTTACTGTTCATGCTTGAGTGAGTTTAAACACGTTCCTTGCAGGCTGACTCGTTATTTATGGTAATTATATGAGTGCTTTCGCGTACGACCTTTATGGAGATTAATTATAGGCCTACCAATCATTTTTGCGAAATTTCTCTTAAGAAATTAGATTCCACTGTTTACCTTGTAATTTTTTACGCGATTGCACGATAAATGTGGCTTCTTTTCGCTTGCATCGATTATTTTAAAGCCATGGAACGTTTAATTATGGAGAATGAACAATTGAACGTGGTACGTGACGTAATTTACAAGGAATTTATGGGAGAGAAAATCGTGTCAAAGGTACTGAATAAAATTTCGATTATTTAAAAGCCATGAAACCTTTTATTATTGAGAATGGATAATTGATATGACAAACGATGTACGTTTGAGGAATTTTGTTATTAATTTATCGTAAGAAAAATTACGCGAAAGATATTAAATTCTCAGTATTTAAAAATCATGAAATGTATTATTATTATTGGGGATGAACAAAACTGAAATGATAAACGATGAGTGTTTTAGGAAATTTGTTGTTAACTTATTTTAGAAAAAATTGCACACAAGATATTAAATTCTGATTATTTGAAAATCGTGAAACATTTTTTTATTGAGAACGAACAATTAAAATGAGAAATGATGAAAGTCTTAGGGAATTTATGAAGAAACAGTTATGAACGAAAGAGATAAAATTATATACATGTGCGAATCGATTTATTTCTACTTTAAAAAAGCTTCAACACAACCGCCACGATGCCGGAACTTTTTTTCAGCTACGAATTCCTTCCATTCTAGTCGAATCTTAGGATCCAGAGGTCCCCATTTCTCTTCGCTGGGCCTGAACGCTGCTTTCACAGTCTGTAAAGGAAATGTACCAATTATTAATAAAGTTCAGAGGGTTCAACAATTTTTCTATCTTTCGGGAATTTTTCCGATTTAACCGAAATCGACTTAATCAAATGTTGCTTGATTTCCATTCGTTATAATCTAAGAACAACAAATGTTGATAGCATATAGGATGAATGAAAATTTATGACAGTTTATAACAGACACTTACTTCGATCAATGATGATGATCTTAGTTGCACCAATTTCTGCAAAATGCAGCCAACAATCGCGACGACTCCTAAAAATAGCAGAAACCAGCCGATTCCTACCAAAAATTCGATTAATCATAAATTAATACAAAGTGTATTATATGTATTCAAAAATTATTAAATATCAATTGATAAAGTATAATAATTATATTAATTAACAAAGTAATTAATAAAGTATAATAATTATATTAATTAATAAAGTATACACTCATTTATACAAGATGTATCAAATAAATGTGTCATATTTTGTGTATATATGTGTATCATAACACATGTAGGATTTGACGAGTGTACAGGAGACACAATAACAGTAGAAAAAGATAATAGCCATTGTAATGTTTCAATAATCCGCTACTGCTTAACTTTGTAAGAGACGCTGAAAATAACCACCCTTCGTGTTTATACTGTAATCTATACTATAACTCAATACCGGGTTTAATTCATGTTTGCAAAAATATGACACAATATGATGACACAACAATTCTTCCACCATATATATTGTTCTTTAAACAGATAACTGCGTTCAACTTGTGTACATGTCGATCCAAAACTTTATCTTGGCGCGGTTAAATAATTATTCTTTAAAAACCTTATTTCAGACTGTATGTGGAAAGAACAAGGAAGAGAGCATTTTACTGACCATAAGCGTAATCCGGAAATGGTACGCCGTCGTAAGTGGGTGATTCGTAAGTGACGATCGTGCAGATCAAAATAAAGATCATCAATAGCGGTGCGATCACAACCCAACAAAGTCTCCAGTAAAATGACGGTCTTGAACCGAGCATGAACTCAGCATCATTGAGGAAATTCGACAGACCGTAGATCCAGAATATCGTTGCTATTTCCAAAACAGCGACGATGATCGCCACGAATGTGCCACCATAATAATCCACCAGTGTTATGAACCATTGGCCACCCTTGAATCATTAAACTTTCTTTGTCATTTAAAATTCTATTCTTCGAGAAAAATTAATATATATATAACTATAAAAAATTTGTAAAAATCCCCCTTTTTCGCTCCTTGAAAATTAGAAGAAAAGACATTGTTCGTCGTAGTGATTATACCTTTTCTATTCTTCGATTCTTAATTAATAATAATTCAGCTGATTAATAATTATGCTTTTCTAAGCCCTGGCAAATTTCTTTATCTATTTTTCCGAAGAATCACCCGTATAGTAAATAAGAAATCAGGCCAAAGACCTACAACGCATTACTAGAAGAATAGTATTGCCGGCGGAGGGTTGATATTGATATTTTCAAATACGTAAAATATTCTTACAGGGGTGATATAGACGAGACTAATGATGTATCCAATAATTGAAACGATGAGCACCAGCTTCCAGTTTTTCACGTTCGGAAAATGATCGCAGAGGATGTTAAAAACGGCGCTGGAAAGGGCCACGGCGCTTCCAATGCCAAGAACAAACATCATCACGAAAAACAAAACGGCAAAAAGTTGAGGGACCACCTGGAACTGGGACAGTGCTTCGGGATAGGAGATGAAAGCCAGTCCTGTACCACCGCGGACCACTTTCGATATATCCGTGGTGCCCATTTCGTGAGCTAGATTTCCAAGAATGCCGAAAATCGTGCATCCTGCTATTAGGCTAGTGAAGGTGTCCAATGTCGTTACTATCATCACGTCTCTGTCGAATGAAATGAAATTTAGAATTAAAATTTAGATAAAAATTAGAGAGTCGTTAAGTTATTTATGTATTGTTATTAGTCGATTCTACGGATTTTTATGCGTGTATGGTAAATTTAAAAGTACAAAGATATGGAGAATATACGTAATATGGAAAAATGTATAAAATATACAAAATATAGTACTACCCGTTATAACATTTAGTGGGTGAATTAAATTTATTTTTGTTCTGTTTCTTCAGTTATGAGCTGCGTTCATAAAAATGTGAAATTGCATAAACATTTGCAAGCTAATAATCAATATATTAGATTGTCCCAAAAGTTTCTTTCGTTTTGTAATGAAATAATAAATGCACAACATTTAGATTATTTTATTGAATTATGTACGATCCATTTTGTTTTATTGAAACAAAAAGAAAATGTACAAAATGTTGTGCTTCTATTGTTTCCTTATAAAACGAAAGAAATTTTTGCGCTACCTAATATTATGTACACAAATCAAAATAATTGTTTTGAGAATTTTACCTGCGTATGTTGTGTCCGAAGTTGTTATAAGAAGAATACGTGAGGATTGGACCGAAACAAATTGACAGAGAAAAGAAACATTGGGTGATGGCAGCGTACCAAACACTTGATTGCCATAGTTTGTTCCAATCCGGAGTAATAAAGAAAAGAATTCCATTGGCTGCGCCCTCCAGTGTTACCGCTCTAACTAGCAAAGCTATCATAACGAAATAGGGAAAAATGGCAAGAAAATATGCTGCTTTCCCTGTACTTTTCACTCCGCGACACAGGATACAGAAAATTGTTGCCCAG
Organism: Bombus terrestris; assembly: GCF_910591885.1. Taxonomy (NCBI): domain Eukaryota; kingdom Metazoa; phylum Arthropoda; class Insecta; order Hymenoptera; family Apidae; genus Bombus; species Bombus terrestris. Next base: position 7,036,575 of record NC_063282.1, on the reverse strand, counting down.
GTTACGAAAAGACCCAGACAGAGCTCCCACGAGGGTGTTCCAATTCCATCTTCGATGGAGTCATATTCGTTCAGGACAATTTTTCTGCAAAGTCATCAAATCAACTGTTAAACGAAGATGTACGTACATATATATATTAAATTTTAACACTATTATTTATTAATTACTAACGTTACGTTCTATTTAGTTGCCAACGAGAAAGTAACGTTAACTGACGTTTAATGCAACTGGCAATAAGCTCCACTTTAGGCTAACCTGCTATGTGCGGGAATACTGGCACGGGAGAGGATTAAAGTTGTTCAAAAGTAAATTAACAATATGTAATGATTTATTCGAATCTTACTTGATTTCGATATTGACAATTGACTGACAGACTGACGGATATAAAATTCTTCGATTGACAAAATGATAACTAACTATTCGATAGACAATGGTAATTATTCGGTTGGTGGACGGTAATTAACCCCTTAACCTACAACTACGGGCATAGCCCGTAGTAGATGATCGGGTCAAACGTAAACATTACGGGCATAGCCCGTAGTACATACCACACAAGTTGTGCGAATGGCTCGAAGGCTGCGCGAGCTTGTTTACGTTTTCGGCCCAAAATTCTCGAACGTAAATCGTAGGTTAAGGGGTTAATTAATATACTCGATAAACGAACGGTAAACATCCCCTTTCGATTAACGCACGGAAATATTCTCATTTTGACTTCTCTGAGTCGCTACATTTATATCCGTCGGAGATGAAAAAACGTCGGGGTCTTTCTTTTGAAAATATTTGGAAAGATCCTCAACGTTTGTTCAACTGCTGACTTTGTTTACAATTTAAATTGTCTTAATACCGTTATAGAAACTTAATTAGGTAAATATAAAAACATGGTTACATAAGCTTTCGCAAGATATAGCTTTCAGCAGCTTTAACTGCCTTTCACTTTAAATACTGCAAACATGGTTTCAAATAAACGTTTTAAATTACCTTGATTTAAAGAAATTATCAATTTTACTTTCGCGCTACGGATCGTGCGGGTCGCGGGACGTGACAACTGATTCATTTAACTTTCTTGAATTTATCAATTGATTAACTTGGAAATTTATTATTAAACTTAATTTCGTTATTTACGCTTAATTAGATATTAAAGGAGGAAGACTGGAAGAAGAAAAATAGAAAGATATAAATTGAGCCTCGTGGAAGACAAATTGGATAATTCCATTTTCCGTTAATTTCTTAATTTCATCGTACATGGGTTTATTTGTCGTAAGAAGATGCCACAAGCATGTAACGGTGAATTCTAAATGTATGTTTTCAGGGTTGAAGCGCTAGTCGTCACGTTTGCCGGTAAGTTACGTTCAACTTTTCCATGGAAACGTTAAAGTAAATTACACAGAAACGTGAAAGGAAAGATTAAGAGATTCTAGAAGGATTGAAAGGTCCAAGGCTCGGATTGGGCATTGGTCATTAAGCAATGACAAGGATGCGAATGAACTAAGAAACCTTAAGCGAATTGACTGTATGCGCATTAGATGCTTTAAATTGATGGTAAAACAGAGGATGAATCAAAAGGATTTGAGCGCCGTGTCGTCTATTTTCGAAAAATTAGTAAGTGCTTTCTAAATATGTTGTACTTTATAAATTCCTTTAATACCAACATATTATGCTTTCTTTAATAATAATAAGAAATAAATTTCTTATTATTTTCATTCATTATAGTAGTTCTGCATATTTGTACAACTTGCAAACTGAAAATACTCGAAACAAAAGAAATTGCTGCAGCAAGAACATCATTTCTCGAAAACAAAAGCACTGAAATCCTTTTGCAACTACTTTATCATCAACCTGAAACATCGAATGCCATCTTATCGTGAGGATTTAGCATCGACCATTAGGCATTGAACATTGGCTATCGGGCATTGCCCATGGAGTACCAATCAAGCACGGATTAGCTACAGATTGAGAAACTACCATCTGAAGCGGACATTGGTTTTTCTTAAGGAGTAGATAGATACATACTTCTTAGCGACAATGCTTAGCCTTACCTTCATTCGGTAATTCATAAATTATAGTAAAGCTAAATAACGGCAAGTTTTTTGCCGCAAAGTCATTAAGAAAATGCATTGTCGCTTACCGCCCGTAACCCGTAAGGATTTCAGAACTTGGTAAGAACATCGGCAGAGTGCTTGAGTGAACGTTTGGAAAGTGGATAATAAACCAACGATTCGAAATCGCCGAGCTACGAGGCGTCGATGACATAACTGTTCGAAGGATGTGTGAGGTAGTCTATCAGTGGTAAACATATCGAGTATTGAGCTTTGAACATTAGACTTTGAGTATTGTGTTTTGAGTATTGAATATTGAGCGTTGAGTATTTTGCTTCGAGTATTGAGCATTGAGCATCGGACTTCTCATAGAAATATTTTAATCACGTTAGTGTTATAATTAGTAATTAGAATCTGTGGTTAAGAAAGGTTAACGAACCTAAAATATAGTTCTGCAGAGCTGCGAAGAGTTCTATCATCGTTGTGCAACAAACGTGTACTCCTATTTACGTCCTTCGAAACCGTGTCAATGCATTGATCCTTCCATTCTTCCCGGCAAAAAGACCAAGGTAGTTCAGATTGAAAACTAGCCACCAGATAGTAAAGTGTTAAACTCATTAAACCGCCGTAGCAAGTGACAATGGAAAATGCTGCGATTGCCTGGCCGTATCCCAAACCTAAGACAGCATTTATATCAACAATATCCGATTTTTATTCTAAGAAGCATTAAAAGATATTTGTCAATTGTGCAAGAAATTATTGGAATAATTGTAAGTGAACTGTCACATATTTTTCTGTAACCTTGAATAACTTTTCGTAAAGAAATTTTTAGTAATTCTGGTGAAAACTCGACCAAATTTATAGAAATATGGAAATTAATTATATCGACTACATTAATAGAATGTGCAAGCAGCGATATCCTGCTACAGCATAATGCCGCGTCAAGGACAGAAATACTTTTTTGTCTAACTTTATGTATTTTCATTAATTACCCTTTCCCTGTAATAAATTAATACAGTTGTGGAATTGTAAAATAAAGATCAGCTTGCAAGTAATATTGCCATATAATTTTAGAACGGGATATTTATTTAATCACGAATTATTATTGCAGTTGCAGATCACTGTATATCTGCATGTTTTTTTCCAGAATCTCTATAAAAAAGGGGAGAACTTTTATATATATTCATTAATCTGTAGGAAACGAATGAAACTAAAATAAATAATTAATTAGCTATTAACAATTATCGTAACAAGTGGTATGAATACTGCGTTACATATCTGCGATTTCTTATCAATATTAATATTAATGTTAAACTTCTATGCGAAGATTAATTTACATTCGTACTTGTACTTCATTCTTCATGCATAAGAGTTCATGCATAAATTAATTACGTATAACGTGAATTCTGTGAAAATGCATGGCCTCACTCTTATGCAACGAGTCCATGCAATAATTGTTAATGACTATTTGAACAGAAATTCCGCTACAGAGTTCTGTGTGAGAATTCCTTGCGTTGGGATCTTTATTACGCGACTTTATTATACAATTCCAAAAGTGGACGAATTCTTTCCTGAAAGAAAAGCAATTAACGAATATTCAATAAATTAAATGGAGAATTTCCTTATATCTGCCCCTGTTGCACAGTAATGCGCTTCTTGTCTTACACACGGCATAACTCTGTCCTTATCGAATAGTAGCGTGCTCCTTAGCTAACACCACCTTGCACATTCCATTTACCTACATACATATATTCTTGTTGCTTTTACGCAATTCAAACCAACTCCAATAGATAGCAGCACGGAAGTGACCATAGAGAAAGAGAACAGTATTGTGCGACAAGGACAGACATACAGTGGCGGTCACAAGAGTTTTAAATTGAGACACTTTGAATTGTGTACACTGTGTAACTTTTATGCTAACAATTTTTTACCATATTGATAACAGTCACCTATTCTATCGTATACGTTACGGTAGAACCTCGATTATTAAAAGCAATGCGGATTGGCTCCGCCTCGAATAATCAGAAACTGATAATACGGAAAAGTCTACCAATGTTCGTAAAACACATAATAAAATCAGAAAAAACATCTTGATAATGCAATGTTGCAGATGTGTATAGATTTAATTAATTACTCAATCGGTTAAAAGTTTGATAAGATGCTTACACGATACCAAACTATTTACGCTTTCGTACTCTTCGTGTTAAAATTTCGGAAAGAAAAAAGTTATGGTAAAATGGGCCTCGAATAACCGAGACCCCACTGTATATTTATTCATTGCTCTTATTAAATATAATTCCATTTTGTAAAATTATGGTATATTTTTATATTTCTTACGGTATGAATTTCTTTTTCGCCACTGTATGTATTCGCGACAGACAAAGAGAGCGATAATGTGTAATAAGGATAGCAATAATGTTTAGTTCAGTTTTTCACCACTACGTGGCGATATCCATAAATCGAACAAATTTTCGTTAATGAAAAAATTAATTAAGAATATTAGCATGCAAACTTCTGCAATTGTATCTGGCTAATTGGACCCTCAACTTTCATTTTTATGTAATTTGAACCTCGATATACATTTGTAAAAAAGTATATATTTTTTACGTAAATATTCTGAGACGATACAATGAACTTACACATTATTTACGTTATATCAAATTGATTTATACACTTTTTCGAATGCAGTACAACGCACAGTTTAAGTTTCTATAATTACGTAGAGTTAAACTACACAAATTTTTATACGTATAATACGTGGACGGAACAAATGTTTATATTATGTAAGTATGTTTCATTTCTCCAATTATATTTGTAAAGATATAAAGTTTAATGAAAATCCTCAGTCTATTCATTAATACATTACCTTTCATAGCCGGTACCATGGCCCAGGTTTTCGCGCATGATTTGCTGGTAAATTGACCGAGGAATCCTTCCAAAAAGTAAAAAGGTTTGCCAACAAAGAATAACACGATTATATAAGGTATTAGAAATGCACCACCTCCGTTTTCATAGGCAGTGAAAGGAAATCTCCATACATTTCCTAGACCAACGGAAGCAGCGATGCAAGCCATTAGAAATTCTAGACCACCTCCCCATTCTACTCTCTGAGAAAAAGAAGTGATGTACAAATTGGTTTTATCATCATCCAGTGGCGTAATATCGGGATAAGTAGTTAGCAAGTATATGTTAATCAAAATAATGGTAGAAAGAGACCTCGGATGAAAATCTCAATAATTATAGATAAATACTATTAAAAATATTCTGCTTCGCGAGAGGTTCAATGTTTTATATTAGACTATAAATGTTTATTTATTTGTGAGAATTGAAATTAATACAGGATTTAATTTCAGAGTGGGTTGCTATAAAAAAGTTTAGATTAGAAAATTCGAAGAGCCAAAAATTGATCAGTTCAGAAATTCGGAAATTCTATAGTTAATATGACTTTAATGTAAAAGTTTCAAAACTTGAAAATTCCAAACTACAGAAGTTTAAAAATTCCAAAAATCGGAACTTCCGAAATCCTACCGTTCAACAATTCGAAAATTTTGGATCTCAAAAAGTTACAAGATTCGATAGTTTCAAAATTCAGAGATTTAAGACTTTCAAGATACAAAAGAAAACAATGACAAAAAACTATATTATCCAAGTCCTTGTAATTTGTTTCACGAACGCAATGTTAAGAAGCGAAATCCCATCGTTTAAATCGATCAGAAAAATAGTAAAAATTGATCACATACAGAAGGACTGTTTTCCGATGTTACTTGTTGCACGTCAGGTTCTCCTTTCGATTTTTCATCATTCCCTTTTCCTTCCAAGTAAATATTTTCCATCTGGAACGCCTCATTAGCATAGCCATTTTTCTTCTGCAAATATTCTACTCGTTAATTGAAAATTTCAACTCGTAATCGGACGGATTAATCAAAAATCCTAGTCGCTATAAAATCTCTCACATAAGTTCCATTTTCGATCTTCTCCATCTTCATCGAGTATTCCCAAGAATCTCCAAATATCTTATCCTACAAATGTTCTATTCCACCACTAATGATATTAAAGGAGGATCACTACTTTCCTAGCAGTTCGTAAAAATTATTTACCAATCATCACATGTAACGAAATCACGATATCATTTCAGAAAAGATCGATAAATTCCAAAACTTATCACGGATTTTTCAAGAATTCACTTCACTTCATTATGAAAATAAACATTTCACTGAGATTGGGAAGGATAATAAAATACATAGCAAGTTTAATGGTAAAAGGATAATAAACGATATAAAAATTGAATTTGGACACTGGATTGGGAGAAAGATAATAAAATAGTAAGTTTAGTAATACAAGAATAATAGATGATATAAGAATTAAATTTGAATACTCGTAACTTAATTAGAAGAATACTAAAATAGAATATTAAGAATAGCAAAGATAAATAAATCCTTCTTCCAGATCGACGAAACCAAAAAAGAAGAGAGAAAATCGAAAAATTATTAATAAAATGATTAATCAAAACTAAAGTAAACTTAAGTTAAAGAACTTATTTTTTCGAATATAGTTTCTTACTATTAATGACATTTGTCATAAGGATACTTTTAAATGGGATTGTTGAAGGATACTCGATCAGCTAGCTCGAACAAGACTGATCGTGACTCGTGCAAAGTAAAACTGAGTTTTAGCGCGCGAGTAGATTAGATACGTACGATCGTTAGTAGACGCTCTCTTTCGTAGCACGAACTTCATCTTGGTTTTGTCAAGGTGTTTTATGCACGATACCGATGTAGCACGTATCACACGTTGTTGAGTATATTCACGTTCAAGCCATAAAAATTATATTATGTACTTCTCGAAACAAAAAATCAGTGTTTGAGATTTGTTGAATTTTCTAGCTTCAAATTCTTTCTCAATAACTATAACAACTTCTGATTTCTTTGAGATGTACTTCTTTCTTTTTATAGAATTCTTTAAATGGAAAGGGTAGCAGCTTTTTAAATCTTCATTCTCTCTAATTGAAATACTAATTTTGTGATAAAGTATCTTTGAGTAAGAAATGCTTTATTTTTCCTTATTTTTATTTAGCTTTTAATGAATATTAATGTTTTATATCTTTTTATTTATTTTATTTTTTGTCTCTGTTTGATTAATGTAATGGAACTTTTATAATAGAGAATGAAATGGTTTTGCGAAATAAGTGTAAGATAAATTAATTAAGTGTTATCTTATTTTCATAGTTCTTGTCAATATTAACAATTTATTATATCTTTTCATTTCTTTTTAGGTACAATTTTCATAATACTAAGTTTATTCTGAAGAAGCAAAGCCTCCATAAATAATACGCCATTTTCACATTGAAGTAATTTTTAAATAAAAACATTCCCTTTATTTGAAGTTTACTAAATAATGTCACTTTATCGATAAATTTTATTGATCTGATATCACGGTTCATAATGAATTCAGGACAATAAAATCGGGTAATCCAACAATCATTCCTCGAACGTGTAAGCCTCAAAGCTTCATTCAACGATAAAGAATCGTAATCAGCTTGTTCCTTTATCAGCGTAGATAGATCAGCATAGAATAGGCCAAAAAAACGGTGCAACCATAAAACGCACACAACACTGTCTGCTCTATCGGATGTTCAAAATTTTCCCTTTAGCTTTTTAATTTCTCAGATAATTTAATATTGAAAAAGACAAGAAAGGAAGAACTGAAATCTATTTATGAAAGTGAAAATGATACCTCGAAAAAGTTAAAGTAGGGAAGAAAATAAAAAATAAAAGTTAAGAAGCTATAAAGAACTTATGGAAGCATAGATTCTTATTAACGAAAATCTTAGACATGGTGTGATTCGTGGAAGATGCTAACCAGATATACCTGACACGTGCTTGCTGCTCACTCATATGCAATAAACGTGAATTGATAATTTAGATTAGTGGGAATTGCTGAGATATTTTTTGATTACACGGAAGATTCTCTCGACGTGTTTGAAATTTCATAACTTTATCTCATCAATTTCACTTTCGATCATAAATTTAAAATTTTAATTATAGAGTAAAAAATTCTTTCTTTACAAATTATATATGTCAGATACGAAGTATATATAATACTCACATATTCTTTCTTTATAAATTATATATGTCAGATACGAAGTATATATAATACTCACATATTCTTTCTTCTAAATTTTTAGGTAGATCTGCCAAGATAGCTGCAATTCGATATCTGTTTAACGATATATTTTAGAACACCCTTTGTACAGGGACGTAAAACGGGAAGTCTGGCAAAGGAGGTTACTTTATATGCAAAAGTATAAATCGACAATCAATAATAAGATTTCAATATTTTTATTATAAATCTTCTTAAAATAATATATACATAATTCATATCAAATTTTGCTTTCTCTAATATAATTCTTTTATTTCATTTATTTGAAATCACATGCACCTGTATGGGTTAGGTTTAGTTTATACAATGCTATTTTAGATTTATTATATATACAAATATCTCTTGAATACTATAATATTTCCTATATCGATTTCTATAACAAATGACAGTGTAATCTTAAATCGCGAAGCTTTTGTCAAATTCTCGGCAGTAGGTAGAGCAATGTGAGATTTTTCTGGCAAAAGATAGTCGGACAAATTTCCACTGTATCCGCGAGAAGACGAGGGAACCTACGATCGAATTTATGATGATCAATCAGTGGCAATCGATGATGGACAACCTGAGTGACATTTATTATCTCGTGCGGTTGATAATCCGTCAAGTTTCCATATACTTACGAGTAAGATCGCGTGATTAACCTCCTTATTACAGGAACAACGGAACATCCAAATGTCAATCAGTATGATAGAAAAATAGCTTTTTTAATTTAAGTAATTTTTCTGTAGTATTTAAGAAGAAGAAAATAACGTCGCGCTTATATGGGACATACCAAATTTGTGACCCTTATTTATCATATCATAAGTAGAATCCAAAAATCCCAGTTTCAAAGCGCAGAGATCATTATTTTACGACTTATGCGTATATAAAGTTTGTGTATATTGCATAATTTATTTGGATACCATATTGACTTTTATCGATAAAGTCATCAACAATAAATGATACTAACCTCTCTTGCGCATCTAATCTTTCGCTGATTTACTTACATCTGACACCAATATGATTCTTAATAATATTAATGGAACCTAACCCAAATCAATATCAATTCATTCTGTTGTCCTTTCATTAATATTGTTGTGTTATAAGTAGTCACGAAGGTTAGTTTTAAGATTCGTTATATCTAGTTCATCTATTTGTCTTTGATTTGTATTTTATGTTTTATTTTATATATTCTCGGTAAATGTCATTGATGACTACTTTACAATGTAGACAATGTAATAGAAATTAGAGTAAATTGTTCTAAAATTATCTGAAAGTCTCATAGGTCAACTTCAACAAAATGACACCAATTGATAGTTAATCGAGCTCTTGATGATGTAATAAATCATGTATGTCTCCAAGTAAACACTGCAATATGCATAAACTTTACATACGCATAGTTCTTAAAATAATGAACTTCGTGCTTTAAAACTAGTACATACGTAAATATTTTCCAACCTTACTTGTCAAAAAGTGTGAAGTATATGTTGTACAAAAGAAAAATCACAAATTCGATGTGTGCCCTAAAACAAAATGTCAACGTTGCTCTTGTTCTAGGATGTGATTCTCTATAAAGTCTTCTGGATGGCAACAAACGACAACTTCGATTCTTCGGATACGAAACTTCGTATCACATTGAGGAATATTACGACAGATGTCGTAGCTTTTTCAGTCATCTGTGCCGTTCTTTTTCTCCTCGTGGTTCTCGCGTCCAAGTATGAAAAGGATGAAAACCAACTTTTTACACCTGTGGGAATAGAAACGTTAGTTTATGCAATGAATTATTATGGTAATTATCATAGTGATTGATGCAACAGGAAAAGGAAATGGATAATCGCGAAATTGTCATTTTAATTTGAAATTTTTGCTAGTCTAGTGGGAATAGAGTCATTTGATTAATTAAATGGCAGAAAAATATTAGGGTACAAGGACGCATAAGAACTAACCCTATTGTTCTGCTGACTTATTCTTCACGCTTATATTCTGTGAAATATTTTCTTTTCAATTTCTGAAATACTTGATTCATAAAGAGTATGAAATACACAGAAAATAGTAAATACATATATCAAAACTAATACAAAATATTTAAATACTATTTATATCTCAGTAATATTTATTTAAATGTAATTTTCGTTTCGGGTCATAGATCTAAATATAATAATAGGGTTAAGTAAAACGTTTTTAATTTTTTAATTTTTAGAAATTAAATAGGCATTCTTTCTAATCATCTATATGTATAATCAACTCTACTTAGCAAAAAGAGGAACTAATAGAGTTGCTCTATCCTACATAACCCCAATTAAAAAAAAAGAATCAAAAGCTTCTCAGTGTGCAAGTATTAATTTTTCCAATTTATTTGTAGAGTCACAGTAGATCACCCACAGGATCCATTCTGCGTTTCAAACACGAATTCCAATACGACAAACTGTTCCCACGCTTGTGGCGATTCGATATTACCGCGCAGACGAATTTCAAAGAAAAATTTCTCCGAGGAAGACATAATCAGGGTTCATTCCTGTAGCGAGAAAAGAACCATAAGGATTCCAAAGAAATCGATTTTTGGCCTAACCATGAGCCAACCACAAAATTGCCAAAGTACCCAAACCACTCGCGAAATATTCCATAAAAACAACAAAAAATGGTTGATTAGACGGACAAGAAGCGGCCATATTTATGGAAAATATCCTGTATAGCTAGAATTACAATAATTTTTGAAATTTTCATTCATCTACCTCAAGAATGCACAGAAAACTTGGACAACGTGAAAAAAAATCAAATGAATTTAATTATTCATAAAAATTTGCATCCGAATGTTGAAACCAAATGCACAACTAATCATAAAGATAGTGAATATCGTTGTTACTGTTATGTGCCTCAACTGTTTAACATTCCAGACAATTAACGATGGTTTAAGATTATCACAAGAGCGCAGGTAATGAATCATTTCTCAAGAATCAATTTTCGACGTGAGCTTTGAAACAAATGATTAAGCATGAATACTTCTATGTTTATTAATACCCATCGCAGATCACTGTTTGCCATTTTTGTTTCTCTCTCGCTCTTCTTTCTGTTTCTTTCTTTTTTTTTTTTAATTTATTTAAGCTACGTTAATTGATTTATCTCACGAGACAATTTTCATTTTTTCAGAGATATATCGTTTTACAAAGATTTTTGAAATTTTATTTTTAAAATGTTAATATTGTCTAAGTGTACAAGTTTGTAAAACGTATTTTATTCTGAGGAAACTTCTGTAATTGGTTTTTGTAAGGATGAATTGTTATTTACATGAATTTTATACATTGCTTCGTATAAAATTTTATTTACATTCTTGAGATTTTATTTCTTTCATCGTTTAATTTGTTACTATTGTATAACGTGACGTTTGTATATGCAGTGTTTGTTGTACGAATAAATATCGTTTGATTTTCTATGTCTGTTCGATTGATTTCGTCAAAGATGAAATATTAATTTTTATTGAATGCGTTATCGATGAAGAAATACAGCTGTATCTGATAAAAAGCGTCAAATGTCACTAAGCTTCTTATATTACCGGTTATAAAAACTATATACTAATATGATGTCGCAGGCTTAAACTGATTTCGTTTCTAGGAAATATTGATCGCGCATCCGTTTCGATAATCTGTCGATTATTTCTATTTCTGTCTAACATATTGTACTGATACAGAAGAATATAAGCCGCATATTGTTATTATAAATAATTAATTATATAAACAAACATATCTCGCTTGCGCGCAAAATACGAATATTCATAAGAATATGTTTGATGAGAATAATCAAGCCTGCGCTCATCGATCCACGACGAAACCATGGAAACAGCCAAGGCACAGAAATCAAAACAATCTTCGTTTGAAACACCGATTCCTACCAACGATTTCACATAATTGTTTCCTCGGAAAATCGTTCTGAATTTTTCAAGGAAACGGATACTCATTTTCGAACAATGGATATCAAAGATAGCAGCGACGAAGAAGAGATACATGATATATCAGCGTTCACGAAATTCGACGAGAGTATCGAGGTACGAAACGCTGAGGAGATACAAAGTCCAGTGAATCGTAGGCCTTCCAGTTCGAGGAGACCCAGACAACATCCGATGAACGAGAGCCGAAGTGCTATAGGAATAAATTCACCTCGCGAAAAATTCAATTTCCGAAGGTAATTCAATCAAGGATTAATTGGTACAATTCTTTAATAATTACATTAATAGTATTATAGATGTGAATTTTCACCTACTATAATTGTAATTTTGTTATTTTGATCGCAAGATTACAAATGAAATGAAAATTATATTTTCTTTAAAACTCTTGCAATAAAATATTTACAGATACTCGGATCATGATAACAGCTTTGGGAAATCCATGGGAATCCATAGTGATCCATCAGACAGTGAAGAAAGCGATGATGATGATATTCAAGGAACGAGCAACGCTCAACCCATTGAAATTTATAATCCTAAGGATTTTGAGGATTTAGAGGTGTCTACTGAGATGAGGGAATTATTTCAGAACATAATGAGGTATCATCGATCACGCCTTCTTAATCCATCGATCTTTTATTGTCTCTTAAACATTCTCCTATCTACTGCAAAGTACCTTGTATACCATTCAATTCTTTTACAGTAATAGTAATTGACGTAATAATAATTGTGTTATTTATTTTTCATCAGGTATACTCCGCAAAAGATCGAATTAAATTACAAACTCATACCATTTATCCCCGATTACATCCCAGCAGTGGGTGACATAGACGCTTTCATTAAAATCCCACGACCAGACGGCGTAGAAGACAAAATCGGTTTAACAGTTTTGGACGAGCCTTGCACCAATCAATCTGATCCAGCTGTCCTTCATCTTCAACTTCGTAATCATTTACGAAGCGGAGGAGGAGCGAGACAAACGGTGGTTAAAAGAATCGAAGATGCAGAAAAAAATGGAAAGTCAATCGAGAAGTGGATCGAGGATATAAATCAGCTTCACAGAAGCAAACATGCTCCCGCAGTTAACTTAACGAAACCGATGCCAGACATTGACTCGTTGCTTCAACAATGGCCACCAGAAGTTGAGGACAAGCTTAACGAAGTTGAATTGAATTTCACGCAATTGGACTGTGAACTACCAGAACTTATCGATCTTATATGTAATCTTTTGGATATACCATCGGAAGAGAGCATGAGATTGGAGGCATTACATATGCTCTTCACGCTTTATTTAGAAGTTCGAAATGTCAGAGCGCAGAAATATTAATTGTAAGGAAGGTTTAAATGTACTGTGATGAGGATATAAATAGGGAAATTTTACACTAAATTTAATTTAATTTAGTTCGTAATTATTACTTGAAATAAGAATTTGATAACTATTTTGTATCTAGAATAGCTCAAAATACGAGGAATGTATTTTAAACTTGTATATATGTATATGGTAGAAAAAAAATAAGAATAACGTATTTCCCTATTTATATACTGTTATCTACAATGGAGGTTTGATTATCAATTTTATTTTATGAGGAATAATAATTTCTATCAATTGTAAATCATTATACATAGTTAACAATAATAACGAACGTAAAAGTTTACTTCCATATAATCTGAATACCATGTTTCCACTCAATGGAAAGAATTTACATCCAATTTACGCAACTACCATTTTAGATAATGTAATCAGAGACCACTGATTTACGATTAATTACATATAAAAGGAAAAGTATTTCGATTATGACAACATCATTTACACAACATATTAAACAATGTCAAGTACATAATACATTATGATCAAAGAGAAATGTTTGACAAGTGAAAGGAAAATAAGAATTTATCTCAATTTTCCTTGTTGCTCAATCTAAAACCGGAAATATTATAATATCATATATCTTTTCCTTATTACTACTTTCCTTACATTTACTATATAATCACGCTTTTTATCTTACAAATTGCATTCTTTTCTATTCCTACTTCCAGTAATTTTAATACATACTATGAGATTTAAAATATTTCGACTTTCCTCGTAGGAGGCGCTTGTGCATTTTCTTATCCAAATAACAAACTTCCGGTTTCACGAAATAATAAATTGAGGGTTTCCTAATTATTTTACAATTTTTACATTCCTACAAATTTCTTTCTTAAAGAATTTAGTCTTTTCAAACCAAGTTTTTTGAAGATACGAATAAGACATCTATTATAATATGACACATACTATGTGTATATATTTAAAAAAAATGTACATAACCTTTGATCAAATAATTATAACAAATTCTGTAACAATGAAAGTGTAATTATAAGTTGAGCACCGCTTTCATTGAACATGAATCATAGTATTAATCACGTGATTGACAATATGTATACATAATACATATTTCTTTTCTTTGTATAAGTTTAACATGCGGTAACAGTGCGTAACAACGAAGTTGTATCTGTATTTAAACGATGATTTTTCTTTTTGTACTTTGTAAAATTTGATTGCAGTGACAGTGGTTGAAAAATGATGGACACTTCGACGCATATAAATGTGATGATAAATAGCAACATCGATGACAGTGTTAACAGTTGCGTGAATGATGAAAATGACACGGAGAAGCTACTGAAACCAAGAAATAATTTTGCGTCATATTCAAACGATAACATTAACATTAGATTTCGGGTATGAAATATGCGATAATCTGATAATGACAATAATCTAACGGCAAAGTGTATCTCTTCAAAATTTCATTCTTACTTTTTATTTGCCACTATGAAATAACCTAGCTAACACCTGTTTGCTTTCACACTATTGTGTATAAACACAAACTCTTATCTTTTATAATGTTGATAAGATAAAAGAGATTCTTTCATATGAAAATGAAGTATTGTATAAGTTTAGAATTTTATAATTATTTTTAATGTTTTAATCTTGTATTTTTGACAGAATGTAGCATCACTGAGTATTGGGGAAACACTTTCCAGTAATCCAAGGAGGCTTAATGTAGAAGAAATTCCTCCCGGTGCTACTAATTTCCTATCAACTAATTACGAGGTATTTTGTCTTTGTGATATATACTTTGTATATAATTTTCTCATTAATGCTTATAATTATAGTTATCTTTAATTTTGATGAATTTTCTGCATCAATCATTATCAATATCTTATCTTAAAAGTAATTAAATTTCAAGGAAATATCATATGTAAAATACATCTGCAATTTTTATTTTTCTTCTTTCAGAGTTTAGATTATGATTCCTGTGAGAATTATCTTCTTCAAGACGAAGAAAGAAAGAAAGGCTACAAGTTTATAGTTAAGAAGAACTTTGCCAGATGGTTTATTTTTTTATTGATAGGTATTTGCACAGCACTTATAGCTGGTTTTGTAGATATTTCTATAGAAGAATTATCAAACCTAAAGTATAGTTGTTTAAAATTGTGTATCCTTACTACTTTATACAAGAAAAAAATATACATATAAATTTGATTGTTCCTTACAATTAATAATAGATGTAGATCAATGTGTAACAACAAACTGTTTATGGCTGCCATATCTACTATGGTTAGCCTTAAATTTTGCACCTGTTTTAATAGGTGCTATTTTAGTATCCTATATAGAACCTGTTGCGGCAGGTAGTGGTATTCCACAGGTAAAGTGTTATTTAAATGGAATTAAAATGCCTCGAGTTGTTCGTATAAAAACATTAGTAGTAAAAACAATAGGAGTAATTTGTACAGTAGTTGGAGGCCTTGCTGGTGGAAAAGTAAATATTTTTTATTACTATCTCTGTAATATAATTTACTATAAAAATACAAAAGTCTTTCAATAAAGAATAAAAATAATATTCTAGGAAGGACCTATGATACATTCTGGAGCTGTGGTGGCAGCAGGAATATCACAAGGCAAAAGTACTACATTCAGGAAAGATTTTAAGGTATTTCAATATTTTAGAGAGGACCACGAAAAACGAGATTTTGTGTCAGGAGGTGCAGCTTCTGGTGTATCTGCTGCATTTGGTGCGCCAATTGGTAAGTGTCAAAAAACATAGTATACATAATACAAATATTAATTACTTGATTAAAAATAATTTAGGAGGAGTATTATTCAGTATCGAAGAAGGAACCAGTTTTTTTAATCAAAGTCTCACATGGAGAACATTTTTTGCTAGTATGATTACAACATTTACGCTAAACATCATCCTTAGTACGTATCACGGACGACCTGGTGACCTTTCTTATCCAGGCTTACTAAATCTTGGAAAATTTGAAACAATTCCTTATCAGATTTACGAAATTCCTCTATTTATGATAATGGGAACAATTGGTGGATTTTTGGGCGCTTGTTGGAATCATCTAAATTATAAAATCACCTGTTTCCGTTTGAAATATGTAAAACAGAAATGGTTAAAAGTAATAGAAGCTCTTGTAGTTGCTGCACTAAGTGCAACACTGGGTTTTAGTATGATTTATTTTCTGAACGACTGCAAACCATTAGGGCAAGATCCCACGAAATTTCCCATTCAAATGTACTGCAAGGAAGGTGAATATAGCGCAGTTGCAGCTTTATGGTTCCAAACTCCAGAAAGTAGTGTACGATCTTTGTTTCATGATCCTAAAGGTATGCTGGTAATGTGTACATATATAGAACAACAGAAGATGTATTTAATCAATTCTTTGTTTGTAGGTTCCCATAATGATATTACTTTAGCTATCTTTGTTGTCCTCTACTTTTTTCTGGCTGTTGCTACCTTTGGTCTGTCCATGTCTAGTGGACTGTTTATTCCATCCTTGCTAATTGGCTCTGCATGGGGTAGATTAATCGGATCAGGCCTTGCAAAAGTTTTTCCAAATTGTGTAAGAAACGGTTGTGAAAATAAATTCAAAATATTACAGAAAACATGAATTACCGTAAATTATTGCAGGTCGTTTTAGATCCTGGGAAATATGCTTTATTAGGTGCAGCTGCTCAATTAGGAGGAGTAGTTAGAATGACAATAAGTTTAACCGCTATACTAATAGAAGCTACTCAAGGAATATCCTTTGGCTTGCCACTTATAGTAGTTCTTATTATGGCTAAATGGGTTGGAGACTTTTTCAATGAGGCATGAAAATATATTATATTACTCTGTATTTTTATGTTTTAAAACGTCTATGTATTACTCTAATAATTTTTATTATTTTTTATTCTATAGGGTATATATGATATCCATACACAAATGGCTGGAATTCCCATATTACCATGGGAAGCCCCGCCATTATCAAACAATATATACGCCAGTGAAATAATGAGCCACCCAATAGTAACACTAAAAACTGTAGAAAATGTAGGACATATAGTAGAACTTCTTAAATGTGTCACATTTAATGGGTTCCCTGTAGTTGATCCTCCTAATAGTGATGAGGTACCGAACATTATATTATAAAATATCAAAAAATTTATCGTTTTGTTATATCTATTTTTTTTTATTCCAGACTGAAATACATTCGTATGGACGATTTCGGGGACTAATTTTACGTTCCCAATTAATAGTATTACTACAAAATAAAATTTTTAACAGAAACTTAGAATATTGGGAAAAATCATTAAGTGTTAAATTGTTCAGAAAAGAATATCCGAGATATCCAACAATTGATCAAGTCACCATAAGTGAAGAAGAAAAGACTTATATGATAGATTTAAGACCTTTTATGAATCCTTCTCCTTATACACTACAGCATGTTAGTATTTTGTTAATATTTTATCTATAGATTATTACATGACAGATCAAAAGAATGTACTTTTATTAATCATTTCATTTCCAGTCTGCGACACTACCACGAGCATTTAGGCTCTTTAGAGCTTTAGGTCTTAGACATTTACCTGTAGTCAATGATACAAATGAGGTACTAACAATTAATGTATTCCGTACAAAATCTCTACTATAGAAAAACTGTGGTTTTTAATCTTTTTGTAGGTAATTGGGATTATTACAAGAAAAGAT
This sequence comes from Bombus terrestris, assembly GCF_910591885.1. Taxonomy (NCBI): domain Eukaryota; kingdom Metazoa; phylum Arthropoda; class Insecta; order Hymenoptera; family Apidae; genus Bombus; species Bombus terrestris. The sequence goes on along the minus strand of NC_063282.1, from coordinate 7,018,453 downwards.
GTTGCCAGATTTAGGATATGGGAACATAGAGGAAGAATGGGTCTAGATGAACTTCTAATTACCAATAAAATTTAATTTTATCTTTCTTGACATAAAATTTAATATTTAACTTATGTAAAACAGTTTATAATAATATTATGTACAAACATTATGTTTTTATATAAACATAGAAGAATTTTTATATTTAACTTTTCAGTAAAGAAAATCTAGGTATTACAAAAAGAAAGTAAAGAGACGAAATCAACCAAAGATACAATGCACATAATATTAATTATTTATAAATAATTGCCAACCTAGCCATGACCATAATTTAAAAAACAGATACACTGGGATAATGATCAACGATAAAAGAAAATAATATTCATATGTTGAAATATACATTGGAATTAATATCCTGTTATAATCACCGCTACAGATTATAATTCATGTGATCGAGTATTCAAGACCTATGTACAACCTGCAACAAGAAAAAGATATTTTGTAGAAGTTTTCACTTCTTTTACTAGTATAATTAAGTCTCTTAAAATGATGGATTAGATTCTAGAATAAATTATCCAACATTTACTATTTATTATGTTCAAATTTATACACAATATTTATATATTGTAGAGTATCTACAAAATACAAATATTTTAGAAAAAGTAAGGAACTGAGAAAACAGTTTGTATCCTAAATAGTTACGCCTTATATATACATATACATACATTATACAATGTCTTATCAAGAACTTTTTGCTAAATTAATAATAATTTTTATTTTCTCTAGTATATGTCTATATCTTAATATAAACTAACTTGGTAAAATTTCTTAACAAATAAAATTGGCAAAGATTATTAAATACTATCAGATATTAATAAAATTATATTTTGCGCACTTCCCGCATAAATGATATCAATATCTATAAAAATTAAAGATGTAAGAATTGTCGCCAATTAATTCCGAGTTCCTATTTCGGGAATAAATCACCTTGAGATAATAATATGTGCACGGCAAGAGAATACTATCTCTGTCTAATCTGCTATAAATCGTGGCTTAAAAATTTTTTCGCGAACAATAAAAAGATTCTTAGTCAGATCTTACGTGCAACTATGACGATATCTTCCTCCTCATAAGTGTTCATAATAATTGCAAATATTTGAGAGCGATAAACGAATGAAAGGCATTAGGATGCATTAACGCAATTGTTAATACGGAATTAATTATAATTTATAGTCGAAATGCACGTAATTCGAATATTTAACGACGGTATCCACGACGATTCGCCATTTCAATGATTGGTTTCTGAATTATCCACGCTTGCGCGTACATCAATAAGAAAAAGAGAGGTAAATTCAAATAATTTTATGGGTGATTTTTTTTCTAAACTGTATGCCATTATTATTATAAATATATATTGTTATTGGAAGACGGCATTGTATGTAAATTGAACGAAATGAACAATTACAAGTGGAGTAGAAAAAAAGCTACTTTGCAATTAAATAAACAGGGTAATTCAATAAAAGAAAAGAAAAAGAATAGACACAGACTATTAACAAAACCTCACGAAACAGAAGAAGAAGCTATAATTCGGAGATTTCACGATGCACAAAGAATGGCAAGATTTCGAGCTAGAAAGAAGAAAGCTTTGGAGGATGTGGAGGCACTTAAGACAGAATTAAACAGAAGAAATATTACTTTTGAAACTGTTGACTCTATTGTCTCCATAGCAAAAATGAAACAACTTCAAACATATTTCCCTATACAAAATCCATCAATTGTACATTCAGCCTGTGAACAAAGTAAATATTCCCAATTATTGAAAGTCATTGAAGAATTAGGGAGGAACATTAAATTAACATATGCTGGTAGTAGAATTTCAGTAGAGAGATTAAAACTAGGTATCATAAAAGCCAGGATGCTGGTAAAAGAATGCTTAATGGAAACAGAAATAAATTCACAGCAATAACTAGCAATATATAAGTAGACATAATATTACTTATTGTTATGATTCTATTAGAATGCACAAATATCTTATTTAAATTTTGTATAGATAAATATAGCAATATTACGAGAGTAATACAGAGATCATTTACTGTTTGAACAATAGCAATAATTGTGAGTGTTATGTTCATAGACGCTTCTCTTCCATTAACAAATTATAAAACACAAAAAGAATTACCTTCACTACTGAAAAGGATATAAATGCTATGCAATACATGATCATTAAAAATAAAAAGAATTCGTTGATATAGTAACAATAATACTCCATATAGGTTATGAAAAAAACACGTGTGAATAACCCTTTTACATACGAAAAATAGAATTTAATAAAATTTGTCGAAGATTAACAATGGTATTCCAATTAACAATAATGCCCATATAATTAATATATGAAAACTTACTTCTGATATAAAAAATAAAAATTTACTTGCTTAAATTGAACAAACTAACTCTTCACAAATAAAACACGTCGGCTAATTTATCTAAATTCATATTGGCAAATACAGAAACGATAGAATTCGAAATAATGCCAATTGTCTCATAAGTTAATCTGTATCATTATACTCAATTATCATGTAACAATTAAAAAGCGTTTTGCAATAAAACTTCATTGAAAACGTATCTTCCCGGCAAGTTGACCGTTAAGTCTCACCTTGTCGTCTGAAAGAACCGAAAAGAAAGCTCGTCAACATTTTCTCATTCTCTTAAAGGAAACCGGTCTTCCGAATCGTGAAAGAAAGACTTACCGTGAGTCGAATATATTCCTTTTTCAAGAAAACATTTATGATGTATTTTTGTTAATCGATGGAAAAAAGAGGAGTCGTATCGTATCGCCATTCGCAGAGACGATAGAAACGGTCGAGCATTCCAAACATCTTTGTAGATTCTTTGGAGACAATGTCGTATATTTTAAGACGCGGCCGGTTTTGGTCAATTGTTTTGCGGTCTCTCAGGTCGTACACCTGTCCGTCGTGAAGTTGCAGACGGGAGTAGGAAGGGGTTATGGTCAATAAACGCAACCACGTCACACGCAGCCTATCGGCGACCCCGCTTGGCCCCTTAAAGTGGCTCCGAACGAAAATCTTACATGTCGGCCGATATTGCTTTTGTGCGTTTGTCTGCGATATATCTTAAGAAAAATCGTATCAATTCACCTAGAAACAATAACGACGTATGTGTTTCACCATAAAGAAGATGCTATTATAAAATGGCAACGGTCCAAGACGTGATTTAGCCTCGCACCGGGTTAATCGTGCGTTTCAGTGAACTGACCGAATTGCATCCGCCATTGTTGTGATTGGTGAATGTTTCAGAGAAGACGGCGTTCTTAGATTGACGCGCATGCGCGTTGCGTACTACTTGACGACGCTCTTCTTTCGAATTTTGGGGAGACACACGCACACACACAAAATCGACGCGGGGGCACAGGTAGCAGAGCACGCACACGCACGATATAACACCTACATACATACGTATTTCGAAAACAGTATTCGCCGCTTGATTTTTGCGCACGTGCTATGAAATTTTTTCGAGCTTGTTACCCGCGTCTTTTTTAGACATACCAATTAATATTCACGTTATTCGCTTTCTATACGTTAAATAAAAGCAGTTCGAGCGTTTCTTAAGAGAGAGTCCAGGTTGATGTCATTTTCTTTCCTAGTGCAGACAAAATTTTTAAACGTTATTATTGTTAATCTTGTTTAAACGAGAATTTTCGTAAGTTCGTAATCACGTCATTCTAAAATTTAATCGCGCCTAAACAAAACGAGTGATAACAATGTTTATTGTGCTTGATATTATGTAAATGAAGCATTCTTATCTTTTATGGAAATGTCTGATCAGATGTATTCTAACCAATTTTATGATTTTCTTTTTTATTGCAGATAATTTCCAAAGTAAAGGAGTAATAACAAGGATCACTTTATATATGAAGAAATATGTAAGAACAATTCGTAGAAATAGCAAAAGGAAAGCAAAGTTAGTTACGCTTAACCAATAACGCATGCACAAAGTATATTTTCTGAAAGGTTTGGTATTTGAAATTGACAAAAATGAGAGTCTATATAGATGATGATATCCATACAGTGCTTAATTGCATGTTATGCCTAAGGCTAAGAAAAAATCTTACCTTAAAAAGGTAAGAGAAATGCGTGAATATAGAAGACAAAAATTGAAGGAAGAAACATTAGAGGAACGTACTATTAGATTATATACTGCTGCTGAGAGAATGAAGAACGCTAGAGCTAAAGAGACAGAAGAGCAGGCAGCAATAAGAAGAATGCAGGAAGCTCAGCGCATGGCCAGGCATCGTGCTAAAAAGAAGCGCTGCTTAGATGAAAACTTAGCAAGGGAAATTTCGAAAATTGCTGAGTTGTCTAAAATGCCAGATGCAGCTACGATAGCTCAAATGTCAGAGATGAATATGAATAAAATCTCTGCAGAATTGAAACAAATGATGGAAAGAGGAAAAGTACCAGAACATATAGTTCAAATGGCTCAACTTGCGGAGTTCAGCAAAATGACTGAATTGAATAAAATGTCTCAGGATATGGCTAAAAGATACGAGATGGAAAAAATGGCAGAGTATGCCAAGACAACAGAATACATGAAGATGCAAGAAATTGCAAAGATGTCTGAGATTGCCAAGATGAACGAGATGGTAAAGCTCTCAGAAATTGCTAAATACAACGATATCACGAAAATTAACGAAATTGCGAAAATGAATGAAATGATGAAAATGTCTCAAATGGCAAAAATCAATGAAGTTCAAAGAATGAATGAGATAGCCAAACTTAACGAAATGGTGAAGATGACAGAAATGGCGAAATATAATAATGATATAACAAAATTAAATGAAATTGCGCAAATTAACGAGATGGCTAAAGAAATTGCAAAGATGAATGAAAAAACGAAAATGACCGAGATGATTAAAATAGCAAATATGCAAAATGACATTACAAAGATGCCTGAATATTCGAAAATGGCAGAAATGGCAAAATTAACCGAGTTGGCTAAATTAAATGAAATAACGATAACAAAATTAAATGATCCACCACCACCACCAAAGGTACCAGAAATTCCTCGAATCCCTGAACCTGTGATCACTGTGCCAAATCCAAGAAATTTGCAAAATGTTCAAACTGTTCAAGTAGCGCAAGCTAGCCCATCCAGTACAATAAACTTTCCTACTGTGCCTGGTCAGGGTAAATATGCTCAGTTACTGGTTATTATCGAGGAGCTTGGAAGAGACATTCGCCTTTCTTATGCTGGAAGTCGCAGTGCAGCTGAACGCCTGAAGATGGGTATTCAGCATGCTCGAATTCTTGTACGAGAATGTCTACTGGAAACAGAACATAACGCACGGCAATGATCTGCCGATATACTTAGCGATTAGATTTTTAGTCGATTATTTTATAAAGTAATACTATGTACATTGTATGCAGTACAACAGTATATTTTAAAGGGAGTGTCTTAGCATCCACAAAAACGTGTATAGAATAAATAACAATTATTATTTCCTATTACATGATCTTACTAGTTTGTATGTTTAATAAAAGAAAATATGAGCAGCTAGTTGTTTTAAATAATGGAAAGATTAAGAAAGTAATATCTGTATAATTTAATATCACTTTCAATAATCAATGAAATGATTTATGATATGCACTTTTGTGGATGCCTAAAGAAAATTAATCAATCAATAGCGCATAATATTGAATATAAATTAAATGACATGAAAAAGATTCGTTTTTCACTTTAGTTGATTATTTTTATTAGAAAGAATGTAAAGATGACCATTTTCTATGCAAAGATTCAAATTATGAAGGAATTATTCCTTCACATTAAGTTCTCGATTAGTGAGTAGGAAACATAATATTAGGCAGGGAGAATTTGTACACTGTGAAGAGCCTTCATTTATATTTTCTAAGGAAAGTTTATTACTGCATTTTTTGGTTGAAACATGGGTACCTAGTAATTACCTACAATATACATGCAAGGAAAAGAAATTGATCAAACAAAATGTACCTACGAAAAGTATAATCCTTGAATATTACCGATTGCAAGGTATAACTAAATAAAAAAAAAAAAACAGTTTTGTACAATATTGTCTATTGTTTTTATACCCCTAAATCAAATTTGTATACGTATTTGTAGTAGAATGTGTAATTTGAATTTGGCGCTACATGTAATGGAATGTAGTTTCTAGCTTTTCCGTAAAGCGCTGTTAAAATTTCAGATACGTGTATATATGTATGCGATAGTATGTACAATAGCGGTGGAGGATAGAAGTCAATAGATTTAAGAATTTTTTGAACATTGCGCTTAATTTTTATTTGTACTTATTTATTTACCGCGTAAAATTTAACTAACGTATTCGTTAAGGTGAGTTTCATATAAAATGTAAAATATAATTACATATTTAATTGAAGGTTATATTTATGTTTATTTTAATTTCACTGATCATACTAAAATCTTCTCGCATGATTGTCTTCAATTCTAAAAATTGTATTTTTTATATAAACTACATTTGCTTTTTGTATATTAAAAATTAATATATTTGCGAGATATAAGTAGTACATTGATGAAATTGTAACAGTTGTCTTGTGATATCTAGCTTATTATAACTTAGATTCTCTTCATAAATTATTTGTTAGGATATTTATTTAAAAAAAGACAGTTAGAGAAGATGGAAGAGGAACGAGGAAATGTAGAAGTTTCAACAAAGGTTACAGAGCCATTACTCAATGTACCAAATCCAAGAGCTCTTCAACAAACTATTCCTTCTCTACCTGGTCAATCAAAATATATACAGCTGCTTAATGTCATAGAAGAACTTGGTCACGAGGTTAGACCTACCTATGCTGGCAGTCGTACTTCTATAGAAAAAATTAAGCGTGGTATTATACATGCACGTATCTTAGTTAGGGAATGTTTAATTGAAACTGAAAAAAGTGCTCGTCAATAGGGCAAAAATTTAAAATAATTTTTACACATAATAATCTGTAACTGACCAAATACTCGAGAAGTATTTAACTATAACATAAAGTATCTTATATATTTTTTGCCAAAGATGATGCTGCATATGCATCTTAAAAAATGAAAAAATCAGATAACAATTTATCTACCTCAAACTTCAAATTTTAATTGAACAAAAAGATCATTAGTGTGAATAATAGTCATTAATTAAACATAGGAAGTAATTTTAATTATTTTTTAAAAAATCGTTTAAAAATTATGCATCATTATATATTTATTTTATAAAGTAACAAATTATTTATTCCTTTTATATTATCAAAGAGTACAATGGAAGTAGCCATTAGATGCTATAGTTTATTAGTTACAAGGTAATTAATTTTATGCGAATAATGAATACATAGAATATTCCATAGCCAAAATTATTCTTTTATATATAGCCCCTGATAATAATGACTGATTATAAAAATGTATCTGATAATACATTTTATATTAAGAATGAAGAATGTATCAATTTTATATAATAATTTTAAAGTAAAATTTTTAATTACGTTATTGATAGTACAAATATATTACTCAAATGCAATGAAGGTAAATAAAAACTGATGAAATCAAGATACAAAGAACCAATATAGTATTAAATCTTAACAGTATATATTTAGAATAAGATTTGTATAAGTATATTGTGACGTACTTAAATAACTATGTGTTATGAAAATATTTAAAGTGAGAAGATGAAAAGTTCCTATAACATGTAAATGATCTTTGCTCAGAAATGTATGAATTTACTACGTATAAGAAATGATGATCATGTCTTGTTCCTAAATATTAATTATGATATGATCTCAATAATAACAACACACTCAGACCAAAAAGTACAAGTTATATGTATGTCAAGTTTTCAATGCAAATAAATAGATCAAATAGGGTTTTTATAAATATTTATCACAATTTTTTATACGTTTATCAGTAATATTTAACAGAAACCAACTTCATATCAAATGTCTTCAAACAAATTTTTATCTTTAATAAGAATAATAATAATAGTAAACATAATTAAAGATAGCAATACAACATTATATACAAATGTAATTGCGTGCAACCTTACAAATTTTGAATTTGTAATAATTTAAATATTGTATGACATATTTATATATAGTTTTCATTAATTGTAATATTTATACAAATAAAGATTTTTGCGTGTGAATCCCATAATATCTCCCTTAAAATAATTTTTATGTTTTTAGCTTAGAACCTTCAAATTTATCATTTCGTGTTACAGATTACAGAAAGTCAAGCATGTTCCGTACTTTGGATACTTTCGATACAGAATTTTCCGCTGATTCAGTTGAATGGTGTCCAATAGATTCCTTCAAAGATGTATTTGTTTGTGGAACGTATCAATTAATGAAAGACGAGAATTTACCATCCAATGTGTCATCAAAACGTTTAGGAAGAATTTATCTATTTCAAATTGTACAAAATGGACGCTTAATAATATTGCAAAAATTAGAAGTACCCGCTGTATTGGATATGAAATGGGCGCATGTTACATCACAAAATAAAATTTTACTCGGTGTTGTAAACTCTTTAGGGCACTTACAAATTTATCAACTTAAAAATGACAACGAAAAGATAACTTTAGAATTATTAGTGCAGAAGAGAGTTGGCGATGAAGTACTTGCATTATCTTTAGATTGGTGTACCGGAAGATTGATGAATGAAGTCAGTTTAAAAATAGTAGTTAGCGACTCAAAAGGTTTCGTCTCATTGTTTGAGTTAAACGAAAATGAACTTAATGAAATTAATTCATGGTCAGCACATGGATTTGAAGCATGGATTGCAGCTTTTAATTATTGGGACACAAACATCATATATAGCGGTATGGAAGTAAATGAAATTAAAATTTATTTAAAAAATTAACAATAATTATATTTAAGGTGGCGATGATTGTAAATTTCAATGTATTGATACAAGGACAAAGACTCGGGTTTCAAATAAAGTTCACGGTGCAGGCGTTACAAGTATTCATAGTAATGCAGCGAGAGAATTTTTATTATCATCTGGAAGGTGCTGTAAAGTTTAAAGTACACTAGAACTCCATTTATCTGAACTCATTGAAAGATGCAATAATAATTCATCGATTCTCTCCGCTATTTATGATTTTCCGTTCATATAATAATTTATATTCAAATAAATGGATTCAGTTAGCAGAAATTCATAAGTCAATAAATGAAGTTCTACTATAGAATGGTAATATTAATAAGATAACAATTTTGAATAAAACTCTCATAATGTTTTAGTTATGATGAAATATTGAGATTATGGGATACGAGAAACTTAAAGCAACCAATTTCAAATATCAATCTGGGCGGTGGTATTTGGCGTTTAAAATGGGATCCCTTTGAGCGGAGATATTTGTTGGCTGCTTGCATGTATAGCGGATTTAGAATAGTCGACTGCGAAAATACTGAAATACCGTCTGTTATTAGCGAATATAATGAACATGAAAGTATAGCATATGGGTGCGATTGGAGTTACTTAAATAGCGAAGAAATATCAGGACAAATACTCGAAAAAGAAACGCAATATGCATTTCTAATGACTACTTGTTCTTTTTATGATCACGTTTTAAAATTATCCGCATTATATTTAAAGAATAACTAAAGAATTTTCAATAAAGAAGAACTGAAAATTTATATATCTACAACAGGTAACTTTTATTTAATGTGTAAGGTTCTTCTTTTATTCTCTATAATATTAATCATTTTTTATTGTATTATTTGTTATCCACAGATAAGAGAAGGTTAACCTATTAATCGGTAGGCTCTAATTTGTGGGATACAATATTTTCTTTATTTATAAACCTCGTATCATTTCTGTTAATAAGTTATCTCATATTTGCATTTGCAAAAATGAAGATTGATTAAATTGGAATTAATTTCTCTTTATCAACTCTTACTTTCATAATTATACTAGTTTTTTGTTAAGAAATGTTCCGAGAGATTAATAAGTTAACGAAAACAAGTCAATTTCAGCTAAATTGGTTTCAATCTTTAGAAATATACAGTAATGTAATATAATTTATTTCCAACAGAAATGAAATGAGACAAAAATGAAACTATTATGCCCAAAAGATTGACAATTTAAGTGACGATTCAACTCTTTCCCAGTTAACAAGTTAATTAAGACAAAACAGATATAGCTGGGTTTTAATCTTTGGAAATATAAGTATGACATAATTTATCTTTGACATTTGAAGTGAGGCGTAGAGATAATTATTATATGCAAAATATTGGTCATTTAAATACTTAGTAATGTCTTTCCCCGTTAACAGGTTAAATTTGAAGAGTTACGAAGCATGCGCAAGAAAAATTAAAGGATCCCGGTATCGCGTCGCTATTCGATGAACGTGGAATGGTTTAGAGAGTCGCTGGAAGATGGCAATGTGGCAGTGCGAGCTGCATTTCGCCGCGGCCAGTTCGATAAAAATCAGTCGTTCACAGGGGCTGTTTTGGCGTGGTGTCAGTGCTGTGATTTCTGTGACGAGTTCGCGTTCAGTTCCGCGGTAAATTATCAGTGATTAGTTTCGGTAAGTAAATTTTTATTTTGTCGAAAATTTCAATTTCTACATTCATTACCATGATCCATGGCATTGTGAATTTTTCTTGGCTCGATCAGTAAAATCAGCTGTGGAACTGTGCACGTCCTGTCCCTGTGGAATGACCTAGAAAAGATTTGGCGCGTATCCTTGCAAAATTTTCGGCCCCTTTCTCGAGAATCCTATTGAATCAAGGTTAGAATATAACGTTTGACTGATAAACTGCAGGGAGAGCAGAGCGACAGTTTGATTCCCCAGTCGTTAGGGACAGGCCGCTTTAGGAGAATTTAATCGAGTTTCGAGACCGTCGTTGGTCCATCGATTCATTAGCGAATTCATCTGAAAACTGTGACCATTCAACGAGCTCTTCATTCTTTAACACAGTTACATTTTTTCGATCATTTTACCGAACCGAAATTGTAGTTTCCTAACGTTGAAAAATACCTATAATTTGGAAAATATTTGTAAAATCCATTGGTCTGTAAGATAAGAGATAGATTAAAATATAAAAATTGAAGAATCATAGCAGGATTCAATGCAGATTCAATGCATCACGCTACAGTAACAATTGTTTAAACAATAATTAGATCTTTTACATACATATAAACATTTATATCTTTGACAAATTTTATATGACTTTAAACAAATTTCATATTCTGTTGTATGAATAGAAATTTTCGAATGACTGTTAAAATTCTACAAGAAATATTCATGATGCCATCGTGATTTAACCAATTGTTTTTGGGTGGGGTGAATCTACGAATTGAAATCATTACTGATAAATTACGAAACAATTTCGTTTATTCGTATACATCAAATTTAGTTTCATATTTCGATCCTATCAAGTTTGTTTAATTAAACGGAAAAATGATACATTGGTGCCATTTTTTCTTTTTCGAACGCACAAGTGTCTTAAGCTTGAATCTCACTTGACAGCTAAGGTTCTTGTTGGATACGGTGAAGGTTACTCAACACCATATTAATTATTCTCCTCAGCTTTTCATCATTAATTTAGATGCAATCTAACGGTCTCTTGGTTCTGTACCACTATTTACCCATTCTTTAATTCTTTTACACTCGACGAATAATTCTATCAGGTAAACTGTTCTCATTTCTCACATTAGGGGTCTAGATTATAATCTGATATTGTAATTTTTCTTCATCATCTGCCTCATTGTTCCAAAACGTCGATACTCATAATCTTATGTGCGTAATTATTTTTAAAATTTATTCGAATTGTACAGGGACACTGAATTTATCGTGATGGCCATTAAATCACGTAAATTGTAGAATATCTTTGTAGATTGATCTGACAGATTCAGAAATATTCCAATCTTTCTTGTGATATTTTTTATAATGGTATAACTTTTTCTTTACTTTGACTCTATGTTACAATATATCGATTAGCTTTGATATTATTGTTAGTTGATTTTCTAAACGATGGCTATTCTTTCAAAAGGATATTGGTCAGGGTGAAATAAAAATAAAATACTTTGCAATCATTGTTTTCAAGGTATGAAAGATATATTAGAAATATTAGAATAATTAAAATGATCAATTCGTAATTTTTCATGCAGATTCTATAGACTTACATCGTTTATTTATATTTTTGAGTTATTTTTTGAAAATTTTCTGTAATACTTTTTAAGTGAAATTTGTTTTATATTGCATATTTTTTCATATATCTTTTATTTCGATTTCTTTATTATAAATTTATTTACTATTAATCCTGAGGTCCATTCAAATTGACCGCGTAAAAAGGTGGCGTAACAGGACTATTAAATTCTGCCTTTTTTTCCCTATCAGTTATTAGTATGTTTGCAGGTTATGAGATCAAGGACGAGCGAGATGTAGACATCGACCAGAAATTATATCCTTTATGGTGGTCAAAGCTTATCAATCTTTCTTTCCGTTTAAAAAAGGGGCGTTGTCTTTTAGGATATTTTGGATAAAATCGCATTCGACAATTTCGCTACTTCTTTCTGATGGAGATAAAACAGTTTCATTCTTTTGCATGTCCGCGATGACGTATCTACGTGCCCATCATGTATATAGTGTATGTAGTCATATATATATGTATATATACATAGACAAACGTGCGTGTATATGTGTGTAGGATACTGTTTAATCGATTTTGTCTTGTACCAACGTTATCGCATGAAAACGAAACGGTGTTGTCGAGAAACCGACATAGAAATAAAAAAATATGCTGTATTTATGTATTATGCAAAAGTATTTATCATTCGTGCATTATTTTATCATTTTAGAAGAGATATACGAATGTTCGACGATTATTCTATGCAAATAGATGTAAAACAGAATTAATTATGCATGTTTCAGACATGTATCTTGCATCTACAGCTACTATCGATAAAATCATCGATAAATATCGGTAATTCGACATATCGGTAATAATTTTACCTTAAAGATAATAATTATACTGTAATATATTGTACGTTGTAGTTCAGGCATCTAATGTTCGATTTATCGATATTATAGCGATAACTAATTGATAGTTACACATATACTTATCGTTCTGATATCGATAAATAGAACAGAGATGATTGAAGTGATTTGTTTTGTATCCTTCTTCAAATTAAGATATTATTGATATGTCGATAGCATTTTGCTAACTTCATTCATATTTTCTCATGAAGATCAATTAGTGCATAAATAATTGCATTAGGAAAATCTGTGAAACGATTTAATTGAATACATCTGGATAAATTATCTTATTATACACATTCCGTTCCTTGTTGAATTTTTCCTCTTTAATATCTCTCATTGTAATAAGGATTTAGAAAAATCCTTCGCGTTGAAACATTTTTTAATCAAAATGTTTGGAAAGTATCTCTATTGAATCTGCTATATTAATTTATTGTTCGATACTCGTACACTAAGTTTTTTGAACTTCTCTCTTATGATTGCATGATGTTTTTTCTTTCATATTTCGTGCGTATACGAGTAGAGGCATGGTCCACGGCATGGGAAGGAAATGACGACGGAAGGGGGCTTCTTGTCTAAGATTCCTCGGTATGCGGAGCTCATTAAAATCGAAATTTTTTAATCGACGGACGCCTCGTTAATTAACGAATCGTTGGGTACGCGATTGGAAGACTGCACGCTAATATAAGGATTATCAGGGAATTTTAAATCCCTAGACATTAATACTGCCGTACTTATTTTCGTAAAAATTAACCGACGTTATTGTTGAACATCATAGGGGCGATTTGGAAGCTAATAAACGACTGAACAGATATTTATTAGAAAATTAAAATCTTGCGAGAGAAATCTATTGGGGGAATAGCGATCTCTGCCTTCATAAATTAAAGAAATTTATTTTTAATTGAATATTGTGTATAACAGAGTGTTAATTAAAAATTATGTATCATAGAATAATTAAGAGATATACAGGATAAAGAGAGTTTAGAAAATTAGAAATCTAGTAACTGTATGTGGCATTAAATTATTGTGTGTTATTTAATTTCAACTTTCGAGAGATTCACGTTCAGAATTAATAATTTTTGTATCTACCCACCGTGTCCTTAATGTTTTTTAAATGCGAATATACGACGTTTAAGAATCATCAACTTCACATTACGTTGTGACGTAGATATCAAATCGAATCTCAGACTTGCAGAATTTATCATCAACGGCGAAGGGGGAGAGGGGGGGCAGATTGAATTAGGAAACTTACTAGGTTTATTACTGGGGCGACGACTAACGGAAAATCAGAAGCTCGCGAGATTTACCGCTGACGCACACGAACCGATCTCTCCTACGTTGTAAATTAAATTCCCCGTTTATGGAGAAATATCGTGGATACATTTTTATTCCGCTGCTCTATATGATCGTAACAAGTACGAAAATAAATTTATCCGACATATCCAACGAAGTCTAACAAACATCTATTGAAGAACATTTATTCGTTTAAAACAAATTAGGGGAATAATCTTAACCAAGATTAATGTTATTAAGAATATACAATGCCGGATAAAAGAAAGTTAAAAATTGATGCATCATGAACATGATTAACTGCTGTGTTAAAAATTGCTTACCATACCATGGTTATTTATTTGTTGCTCTTATTAAATATAAATGCATCTTGTAAAATTATAGTGTCTCTTTATACTTCTTATTCTATAAACTTTCTTCTATCGCTACTGTATTTATTATGAAGTAATCTTAGGATTCAACAACCTTTTTAGTTTATGCTACCGCAAGAAATTTATATTACAAATTTTATTATTAGAAGAGTACGAAAATTTGTTCGACTATCTATATTCAACATAGAATGTATTTGATTATGTTCGAATAATTATACGCAATCGTTCAGTTAATATTTTAATATATTGTTTCTTAGGGCCTCGACTATTTGACAAAATGAATAAGAAGAGGAAATAGATGAAACAAGCGTTTGTACGATCGCGACGAATTGTCCAGGAAACCGAATCGCTCGCTGGAATTGCACGTTCGTTCGTTGCATCCTGCTCTGCATCCTTCACGCGTCACGGCGATTCGTTTTTTCGCTTTCTGCGTCGTTGCATTCTCGTGGACGATCCGTCGGTTTGCCACGCGTGTGCGTCAATGAACACACGTGTGACCTCCGGACGATTCTTTTCCGGCATTGCCTCCTGGAGATTTTGCTACGATCAGACTTTCTTGCAGTTTACAATTTTATTCCCTGATGAGCAGGCAAAAGAGTATAAGTCAAATTATGGTCACAACAGCATAAGTACGCTAATATATTCTACATTAGTGTTTTTTTACTTTATTCGAATTATTATTGCAAAACGTTTCAACCCTGCGCCTGCTGTATTTCTGGGCAATTTTTCATTCTTCTCCATATCTTTGTTGAAATTTTAGCACTCAAAGACGTCTCATTCGCTTCTTTCGTACGTCATTTTAGGCGTTGACGTCTTCTAGACGCAAGGAATTATACGTAATTTTATTTTAAACTAGTGGGTTGGCAACTAGGTGATTGCGAATTTTGTCATTAGATGACTGGTAAAGACAAAATCCGCAATCACTTGGAATGGTATTTTTAGTGCGTATCGAGTTCCATTTCATTTGTATGTCAAGCGGTTAAAACAATCAAAGTAACGCCTAACAATATTCTAGAAACTTGGAAGAGCATTCAAGAATTTTTTGGGATTACTTAAAACACAGAGACCTAGAAGAGACTGCATGGAATAAAAGATCCAGTGTGCAGACGACAGTAAAAATACAGTTGCAGGCGGAGGGTTAATTGTCACAAACACTGTTTGGTCAAATAAATATAAGTCAAGCTGGGATTAATATAAGAGCCAACGTTTTTAAGAAAAGAAGAAGGTTTCTGAATCGAGTATCATGTACATGTAGTCTTGTGTAAATGTAATAAGACGAGGTATACAGTGAAGGACAGAAAAAAACAGAAAAAAACTTAAAGCAGAGTTACAATCGATAAGGGCAATTAGATTATAAATAAATATAATACACATAACTGTCTTCAACATGACAAAAAATGCTTAACTTAGTACAACAAAGGTACCAATAATGTAGTGTATGTAATTATTATACATAAATATGAATTTTAAACTTTCTTCCTGTTTGCCACTGTATGTTACCAAGTTTTACGTTCAAAATCTAACACCTTATCTTACACTGCACTTTAAATGTTATAGGTGCTTCTCTACAAAGCTAGTAATTCTGACTTATACTCCTTCGTCCATCTATCAGATGTATACATATTTGAATTTAGTGTGGCTTCCAAGCTGAAATATATATAAATTCGCACAGCAGTCTACGTGTTAACCGCAATGACTGTACAGAATTTTCCTGTGATTTCGTATCCTGATTTTCCATCGTCACTAGAACTCTAAACTACTTTGTGATGCTACTGTTCTTCATTTTTCCAGGCGCGCGCGATTCAGGTCAATCTACGTTCACCCCGCGAAAACGCCTTAAAAGTTTGCGGAAGAAATAGGAGGAAAAATGATGGGGCCCGCGGTAAATCCTTCGAATCTGGGTCGAAGCATATTGTCGCCAAGATGGTGTGATTCCGTTACGCAATTTTTAACCGGCAACAACAGCAGAAAATTCTAAGGAAGATTTATTTATGAAGCACGTTCGAAACTGGGCCATTGATCTTTCTCGTGGAAAAATGAAATCACTAGAAAATATAAAACAGATTTATTATTCCGAGTTTACGGTTTTCTTCCACTTAGAGTTAGACTAATCGGGTTACTTTAACTGGTATTCCTCTGCTTTCCGGGTTTCTTTTCACTTCTACTCCGCTATGAGATACATAATGCATCGGGTTATTAACTGTTATGCTAATATATCTTCTTATTTCTGTCGTGGAACTCTAAATATGCTAGAATTTTCAATACATATGTCGTACGTGTTTAATAAGTTTGCTCGTCTTTCGATTATATATTCCATATATATATGGAATTATATTCCACTTATGTTAGCTGGAGTGTTAGCTGTAGCAGAAGTTTTTGTAGTTTTTGTATCATCTACTGATGATGTTTCTGTGATTTCTATCCGAATGGGGATTATTGAAATATCTATTGCACAATTAACAGTAGTCGGCTCAGTGATAAATAATAGATGACGAATTACTTAGTAAAGAGCACGGCTAACTATTTGCTTTGTGTTATATTGAATAGTGGAGAACGTGTAACGAAATATATTTCATATCCAAATACTGTACATTTTATTTTAGGAGGAGAATGTCTACATATGTGTAAGCACCTACTAGATACATTTCATCAAACACTAAAGGAATCTTGCAAAACGATGATTTCCTAAAACAATATTTCAATTTAATTTTCTGAGAAACGAAATCTCATATAGGAAACATGGTTGCATGTTCTGAATTTATTTTTCCACGTAGAATCATCCTCTTTTCTGCTGGAATTTTGGTTGCGAGATTTGGACGAGTTTCACAGTCAGATAAAGGAAATCGACACAGTCAGAAATGAATGGATCAACCACGAAGTGAAAGCATCCAGTGCATTCTGCAAAGCTCTTGTTCCATGAATCCTCCTGACTTCCTTCTTTTCTTTTTTCTTTTTTTTTTCGGAATACCACGTGGTTGCGTTTGCTACCGGGACAATCGACGACCCCGTTGTGACCGAGGAAGAACAGAAGGGAAAAAAGCAGAAGAAAATATCGGTTTTTCCACTACTGGCACAGTCGCTGCGCTCGCGTTTCGCGGTTCTTCGTCTTTGTCAGGGAAATTTTCCCCGAGGCAAACAGAAAATTCCTGAAGTCCATTTGGAATCGAGAAGAACGAGAGATTTAATCGGAAAAAAATTATCATTAGTAGTAAAGGACTCTATACGCGTTGAAACATGTTGCGATGCATGCATCGACACTTAGGTTTCATGATACATTATACTGTATGTAGTTCGGTATCAACAACTTGTAGTGGCATAATATACGTATTTATTAAGTTCAGCCGGTAGGCCTTGAAGTGGACTTGGCTATGTTGCTCCTTATGTCACTCATACTACATTCTTCCAAGATTCTTCACCAAATAAAGATCTAAAAAACCGATAACTCTTTTTTGAAGGATGTACAAACTAAGGATGTCTGGTTGGATAAATGTGGACAAACAAATGTGGCTGTTTGGTTTATCGTAGAAATTCGCATCTGGGGTTGTCAACTTCATTCAGCTCATGATCTCATCTCCGCGTAAAACGGGCCTTAGAGAAACATTATCCGATAGACGTTGAAAAGCAGAATCGTACACACGTAAATATTGTTTATAATCACTCGATACATCCTTTCTTAGCTCTTTTAATAATGTGGAATTAGAGAATACGTTCCTGTCGATTAACCATGCTTCTGTTCGTTTTTTTAGCTTTTAATTTTCTTATCTAGTATCTAGTGGAGGACTGCACAGCAGTAGAAGGAATGAACGCAAGTGTGCAAAGATTCTAAGGGATGAATGATGGGAATGGGTGGAGAAATAATTAAGGAAGATGGAAAGAATAAGGGAAAAAATGATGGAAGAAATACCAAAGATTAGAAGATGCAATAAGTAGATTGTTAACAATAGAGGTGGCTTGTGGAAACAATAGTTTTAGAATAGGAAGAACATCTGTCGTAAATTCTTAGAATGTGTAACTAGATTAAGGATAGCATAAGAATAATGTATGGAAGGACGGGTGAGAAGATCGGATGAATCAGCATGTGGTTAGAAAAATTGTAATCAAATTTTGTTCAAATGACCGGTTTCAAAATTTAACTTAAAATTGTACATTCATTGTTATTTCTTTTGTTCATCTAACTTTATGTAAATTCGTATATTAGCAAAAATTGAGAAATCGATTAATCAGATAATAGAAGAATTTACATAAAGTTAGATGAATAAAAAAGGAAATAACAATATATGTAAAATTAGCAAAAATTGAGAAATTGATTAATCAGATAATAGAAGAATTTACATAAAGTTAGATGAACAAAAGAAATACAATGAATGTGCAATTTTAAATTAAATTTTGAAAGCAGTCATTTGACCGGGCCTGGTAAAGTTAGTGTTAATGAAATTACGTTTTCCCATTTCTTTTTTAATTTGCCACAGTCATTATGGAACAGCAGAAATTCATTTCATTTTATAGTATGCGAATACTCAATACAATTCCTCGTTTTCCACCATGGGGCCGGCATAATTGCAAACTTCCCCTTTCTTCTTCTTTTTCATACTTGAAGGGATGGAAGATAATTGTTATCGCGGTCAAGCTACGCAGACCGCATTGAAATTTTTTAGAAAAAAAAAAAGAAAAAAACAGAAAGGAACGAGAAACTAATTGTGCAGTCGAGCTTTTTAATATTATAGTACAAGCTGGCAGAAGTTAAACCGTTTTTTAAAGTAGGAACTTCATTGAAGCTTCAGAGTGGTCTGGCTGTAAAGTTCGTTCGATAAAATGAAACCATTGGCTTGCTATTAATTATACGTATATATTTATTACGTAATCATATTACACTCAACCGTTTTACGTCAAAGATTCTCTTCTTTATATGTATAGTGGTCTTGAATATATGTAGTTGTTAATATATCTTACTTTATACATATATTATACTGGATGAATCAATAAGAAGTACTATCTAAAATAACTCGTTAGCTATCTGTTTCATCGAAGAACGTCTTGAATGAATTACGTTGCATTTCAAGACACTCGTTGGATGGATGCTATTTTATTTTCCAATATCTTTTCTCTTCTGGTATATCAGCCTTAAGTCTTTTAAACGACATCACATATGTTTTATAACATTAGACTATTATGAGAATATTATTAGAATATTATGAGATTTGTTCGCTCCTTGTCTTAGTTGATTTCTCCTAATCTTCTATCTGTACTCTGTGACTCACAAAATGATACTGCATTTAGATTTCGTTTTGGCTATAGAGAACTCATTGTGGAGGCAGTATATTCTTGAAAAGTATTTCTTGAGAGTCTCCGACAAAACTCCGTTGTGTTTATGCGTTACCTGACATGTACTCTGTCAGATTATTCAAGCGCTTACCGCCAAGCCAAACACATATCACATTTAGATGTATGCAACTATAGGTGGTTAGATCTTACTTGAGTTCAGAGCTAAGGTCCCAGGCAGAAAACTTTAGGAAAGGATGTAAATTTGTCGACCGATCAAATGATCGATCGCGATAAATAAGCCAGGCGTTGAATTTTTCTTAATTAAAGAAGGAAGCGAAGAAGAAAGTTGAGAAATTGATTAATCAGATAATATAAGAATATATATAAAGTTGAGCAACAGAAATAACAATAAATGTATAATTTTAAATTAAACTTTGAAACCGGGCCTTGTAAGTTTAATGTTAGAGGGTTCGCAAAGATGAATTGCAATGTAACCTCTTACGAATCGTCCGTAAATGGATAGATTAGGATTAGAAATTGGGATTAGGTCGTGCAATGCTGGTATATATATTTCGTTGGACAGAAACAAATGGTACTTTTCTTTTTAGCAGCGTTCCTTCGATAAAACGGAGGTAGTTGTTTCTTTGATAAAACTCGACGAGAAAGCGAGAAACGGGCAAATATCTCTGTTGTGTCTAAACCATACGGCGAAGCCTTGGCAAAGGCTTTCTTAGAGAGATAGCTAGGAACAAGTAGAGGAAAGCGGAAAATTCGTGTACCGTCACTTTGCCATTCTCCTTCGACTCAAAGCAGTTAAATAATTTAAAAAAGAAATTAATTATTAATCAATTGTCTTAAACCTAACTTAATCTTAAATGCATTAGGGCAATATACAGGGCAATACGAAGACGATTTTCTCGAAAACGAAGTCTCAAATGAAAAAAAATTTTTTCCATATTTTCAACTTATTTTCTCATGTACAATCACCCCCTCCAGGTTGTACCATCAATACTGAGACACTCTGTATACAGATATTGACTATATAATGATTGACCATTTGCATAAGAAAGTAGGAAATATAATCCTTTTCATATGCAATAAAATTTATGTATGTTTCAATGATCTGGATATATTTCTTCCGAATACGATCATATTTTATTATAATCTACATATTATATGCAGGGTGGTTGGTAACTGGTGGTACAAGCGGAAAGGGGGTGATTCTACGCGAAAAAAGAAGTCGAAAATATAGAATAAAAATTTTTCGTTTGAGGCTTTGTTTTCGAGAAAATCGACTTTGAATTTTCGCTCGGTATGCGTGCACTTTATCACGTCTCGTTATAACGGATCTCACTGTAGATCGTTGTCTCGATGGATATTATTGCAGTTTAAGTTTGTTTTTGCCGTAACGGAAAATTAGGAATACATAGTGAAATAATATGAGGTAATCATAAAGTTTATTATTACAAAAATTGCTGAAAATGTTGCCCATTCTATCGAACACATACTTCTGCTCTTCTAATTAAATTTCTATGAACACTTTCTAACGTATTCGATTGTAATAACGTATTCGATTGTGATAAAGTGCACGCGTACCGAGCGAAAATTCAAAGTCGATTTTCTCGAAAACAAAGCCTCAAACGAAAAATTTTTATTGTATATTTTTGACTTCTTTTTTCGCGTAGAATCACCCCCTTTCCGCTTGTACCACCAGTTACCAACCACCCTGTATATAAATCAGTCGGAAATAACATGCGGTATTCGATTTTATACGATCAATGTAATTTGATCCAAAAATCATAACGCAGTAGGCTGTGATTTTTGTATGTTGTCAATTAATAGGAACTTGTAACAGGTCATATAATCATACGTATAAAATATCATCCAAGCTTTGCAATAGAAGTTATTTCACTCAAAAGTGTCTATATCTTTAAATTATTACCTATATCTTTTCTTGCGAAAACATCGGAAGAGATTATATTATTATCTATGTACATAGTAGTAGTAAGAGTGAAATTTTTATTTCAAATTTCGCCAAAAAATGAACCCGGCTTTACAAAAATAAAATAAGAATTGTTACTACTACTGTGTACATAGATAATAATATAATCTTTTTCGTTGCCTTTATAAGAAAAGATATAGATATATTTAAAAATACACAATAACATTCGACAAAATATGAACTTGGCTTTATAAAAATATTGCATATTCTTATAATTTATTCTAAATTTACATAATTATCCATGCACGTAATTTATATAATTTACGTTTATTTCTATTAATCTTCTATTAATTTCTATTATCAACAATTAGGTGAGACACCCTGTATACGATTGGTTACACTGTGAAAAGCTCGATATCAAAAGAAAAGACACGAAAAGTTCAGAGAGACACCCTATAGAAACCTGAGACTAGCTGTCACCCCAGCTGATTTCCCAAGCTCGTACAATCTAGCGTAATTCAAAAGTGGATGGCGACCCTTCGCCATTCGAGGGTGTACCATTCTCACCCCTGGGGGTGACATTGTTACGCGGACTGGTGCATGCGAGTCTCGAGAATGCAGAATCCATCCTAATATTTCACGCAGTCTGCTGACTGCATCTCCCTTTCTATACAGGGTGTTTCGAAATTTTAGATTTTGAACGATGATTAGTCGACGCATTTGTAATTCTTCGGGCTTCTATTGTATTTTCAATAGTGAAACGTTGCACTAGCTTCCAACGTTTCGCTTCTTCCTCACTTCTTCGAGTTTGCCCTGTCTGTTTGCACGCAAATATGTACAATATCCATAGTGTGTAAAACTCTAATGCTAAATGTGTTGGAAATACTAGTTTGTAGGATTTATACATAGAAGGCAAAGTTAATATTTACTTAAGGTATTAAGGTATTGAGTTAAGTAATTAGTAAGATAAGTACAATATTGATGTAAATATGTTGTAAGCAACCCTAGGAAAGACAAGCGTTATAGTAAATAATAAAATAGAAGATAAAAAATACATTTAGAATGTAAAACAAATCTTGGAGATTTGTTTCCTCCCTAAGGGATCTACAAATGAAATCTTCAACATTTGTTTTCCTTTCTAAATATGTTATATGTTCCATAAATATAGAAGGTAAAATAAATCTTGGAGATTTAGTTTCTTCGCAAAGGATCTTCAAATGAAATCTTCAAGACTTGTTTTAGCTTGTATATATATTATATATTTTATAAATATGGAAGATAAAGCAAATGTCGAAGATTTATTTCCTTCATAAAGAATCTTCAAATCAAGTCTTCAAGATTTCTTTCATTTTCTAGATATAAACCCTAAATATTTCGTACACCCAAGAGTTTTATACAAAATGCATGTCCATATTTTTAGTTAATAAGTAATTAGTTCATAATGTGAAAATAATGTAGTTTTATCTTATTGAGATATTTTTCAGTAATAATTAAAATGAATTAAAAATATTCCATTACAATATTAAGTATTTATTATATAATACGTTTCTATTATGTATTCTAGTTGTGTATATTACTATATACATTATATTGCTGATTAGGTATCTTCTATCTCTCAACAGTGTTATTCTATAGAATATCTCAGGTAAAAACCTCGAATCTGGGAAATAATAGCGTGGAAAAGTAGCGATGTTCTTGGAACTTCTAAGTAAGAAGGGAGGGTAAATGTTGATATCCACGTCGACGACACCATGGGAGTGGTGCAGGTGCACATATACTATGTATCTTGCAACAGATTGGATAATGGGCTTCTTAACAACGTAACGGAACGCGGTGTGTGCAGTGTTAACAGAACGACAGTGAAAAAGAGCGAAAGAAAGAGAGAGAGGGAGAGAGAGGGAGGGAGAGACATGCGAAAGGTTTCACGATGAGAAGAGATAGAATTGTGTTGTATGTGTGTGTATGTTAACGACACACGTTGAACGGATTGAAAGAGCAGACTGGATTTAAGTGTCATTTCCAACGAGCTGATCCTGTTTGGAAGAATCCAAAGACATCGTCGAGACACTCTTTCTTGGTAATAGTGAAATCACTGTTATATGCATGTACCATGTTACGTGTACTATGAAGGCCTGTTATTTAACTCCTCCGCGATGCAAATGAGCGTTTAGATTCTCCAGAGGCTTTCTTAACCCTCTCTTTATTCTTCTCCCTTGGAATAAAAGTATGGTGTTTTAGAAATATTACGAGACATACAGGTATAAAGAGTTTTTGTCAGATAGATCTTTCATTTTATATCACATTAAGATCTACACTGTATCTGCAAGAATTTTATCTAATACACGTTGATTATAGTAATATTGTATTCCTGTATTTATTGCAGTCTGATGGCCTAGAGACTGGACCTGATTTTACATACATGTTTTGTAGACATAAAACAAAATGTTAAACTACATTTACAGATAGCTACAATAGTACATATTAGTCATATATTGGGCTATAAAAATTATACAGTTTTAATCTTATTCAGATTTTATCTTTCTTTCTTTTAAATAGGAATATTATTGTATTAATTTCATTCTAAAAAACAATACAAATTACACAGTTTAATTCAATACAGGGTGAACAATATATAACTAACTTATTATCATTGTCAGTAGCTTTTAAACAAAATACAAAACAGCAGTCCTTTTAATCTAAATCATATATTAAGATAATAGTGTCCGGATATATATGGCCAGAAATTTATCCTGCTATATGGCCAGAAGTTATCTCTAGCAATTTCTGAAACTGCAGTATCAAGACAGACCTCGGCGTTATCTATGATCCATATCGATGTAATTCAATCTGGTATCGAATGACCAAAGTAAGAAAATATATTTCTCTTATTCTTTATTATATCGTTACGAGATGAAACAAGTTCTAGTCGAATGATCGAGACTCGTACGATCAAAATAATACCAAACACGAGTATACATTTTTGGACCAACAATTTTTAATTAAACTAAAGAAATATATAATATGTGATTAGAAGTAAGATGTAACCTGATTACTTTTCGCTCTTATCTTTGACGTATCCATGGCAATGTGAACAAGGAGTCGAATAACAATGAATGGATTAACAATTGAAAAGGCTGCTATACATATTAAAGAGACAGTTTCACTTTCCAGTAATTTGAGTAAAACAGTCCAAACGAACTGGAAATCAATTAATATCGAATCACTTATTGAAACTATAAGTTGATGCTATGAATTTAAACTAGAAATTCATAGTCAACTGATGGTAATAAACTTTTGTACTTTTGAGTGTAAATCATATATCTTTCTTTCTCTGTAATGAATGACGAAGGATGGAATATTCGAATTGCGTGAAAGATGGAGAAAGATTGTGGAACAAAATCGCACCTACGTAATTCAATAAATGTAGATCGAATCGAAATGTAAATCAGAACGAACTTTCCGACCGACCTTTCCAATCTTTCCAATCGCTCCAAAAAATACGCGGCAATTCAGGTTGTACGCTTGTCAAATACATACGGTCGTCAAAGTGATACTTCGTATAATTTCGTATTTCACCAACTTCTCTTCTCTTCTCGTTGCAGTATCGCAACGAACAGCGTTGCCGGTGTTCGTAAAATTTTTACTCGTGAAACATATACGAATTTAAATGAACCCGATCCTTCCGCGTTCCGCTAGATCGTTTCGAATTAAGCGAGCGTTTCCGCGGAAACCCGTTATCGTGTTACGGACACGAAAAATCCACTGACCAGGAAATACAAGTCGAGCAACGGTGGTAGAGTCGTGCATCATCGAATTTGAATAAACTCGATCCTTCCGCGTTGCGTTCATGTTGGTCGCAGCGGTCCTCGCAATTTGCATGCGAACGCATCGATTCTGTCCACCTACACGCACGCGTTTTCATCCACGCATGCGCAATGTATACGGTACTATCGCGTCTTTCTTTTTTTTTTTTTTTAATCTTATCGTGAATCGTGAAATCGGTTAAAAGTCGATTTACGATTTTATAGTTTCATATGACTGGTTAAGTGACGTGTAAAAATTAGAAGGTTTTGCTACGGATTATACGAGGCACGCAAACCACAGTGATCGACTCCATACAAATGGAATTATTATCTTTTGAATTGGAATTTTTGTAATATTTTACAGTGGTTTAATATGTTCCAAATTGAAATTTTGGAAATGTTTTAGATCGAACTAACGTCTGTTAGATTTTAATTTTCCAAACATTTCCGATCGCGTTAATATCTTTTAAATGTAAATTTTTACAATCTTTTGGATCGGATTAGTATTCATAGGATTTAAATTCAAAAGAGTACAGTTGATTCGCAGTGCAAGACAAATAAAAATATATATAACAATTATAAATCGTGTCTCTATGAGTGAAAAATGAAAAATGAATTATTATTATTATTATTATTATTATTATTATTATCTTCTAGATTTAAATTTCTTAAACGATTTAGATCTAGATTAAAATTTTGAATCGAAACGCGATCGTCTCGTAACAACGCGAGAAATTCGCCGGGTAGTTAAAGTCATCGAACTCGGCCGTTTATGAGCGTTTGAAACGACTTGCATTCACGCAAAAGATCAAAATTACTTTCTGAACAACTCGATAAGACGTACGTGTTTTGTATTTGTTGAGGTTTGCTCGAATCTGCAGAAGTCGCGTCTAAAATATTGCCTATTTATTCTGGGACACCCTGTATAGTACAGCTACGTTTCCATACATCCGTACCTTTGTTTCAGTCTATATTAAAAGATACTGATAAATAGAAATTCCCTCGTTACATTATAAAACATACAGCTTTCTTTTCGAAATCAATTAAGAACCACCAAGGTGTATGAAATAGAAGAAACATCACTTTTTAATAGAAGAAAATATATCGATTTCCTAGAGGGGAATCCCTTTTTGCTTTCGTTGGATACGGCGGCTTGCTTACACCACCCCTGGGGATATGTTCGAGGGTCGATACGACGGAATCGAGTTTAGGCACGCATACTCAAACACGTTCTCTGGTACTTGTTCGAGAAAAAGCGTGTGAACAGGTTTTGCAGGAAGCTTTTCGATAGACTTTGAAACACTTTGCAAGTAAGTCTTTTTTTGGATATTCAGTCGACTGGGACGAAAGTGCTCTTGCTTCGTTTTAATATTGAATTTTTATTCCATTTCTAACACGCTCGCCCAAGCCTATTTAGTCCTAGCGTTATATCTAATTTAAAATACATTTTCTCGTAAAATTAATAACAGTCGATAATTGCGTATCTTTAGTTGGATGTAATTTAAATTTATCACGTGTATAGAAAAATTGATTCAATTATGAGAGGAGAAAAGGATTCTCGTTAGTAATCTTTCCTCGTTTCTTAATCTGAACAAATTTGTTCCTTAATTTATGCCAAATATAATAATCAGACACCATGAAATTTATTTGTGAAATTGCATTTTCTCTTATTAGCAAATTTGTTACCCTCGTGCAACAGCGTTTATCAGTGTCTTGTAAATTACAACTTTTATTTTGTAAAATTCTACTAACGATTTATTAATTGTCAATGACGGAAAGAGGCTCATTGTCGTTAGTTATCCATGTCTATCCTCCGATACGGTAAACCGCAGATAAAAAAGCAAATTGGCTAAAGAATCTGAGTACCGAGGTCGTACATTTTTCTTTCAGTATCCAGATATCTTTCCACGCGTCGGTCTCGTTCTCCTTGGACGTTTGAATTACGTCATCTTTGACACAGGAATGAATTGAACGACTTAAATCTTTTAATAGGACACTATTTATTCCATTAGGAAAAGCATCAGGTCAGAAATTTCGTAACACTTCCGCCTTACGGTTACGATTTCCAATTTTTCATCCTCTTCTCGTGAAGCTTCTCTTCGAAGTTATTTCGATTATTAATGGGTAAAATATGGTTTCGGTTTGGGTCAGGTTTTCGGAACCTGAACCTTTTCGCAAAATACAACTTTTAGTTCAAGTTACCAACGACTAATATCAAATTCGAACAGGGTTCTCTCTTCGGATATATTTAATATCTTTAACACTAAAAGTCTTGTCTGTCTTGTTTGTCTTCTACACAAATTTAAGCATACTTAAATTTTATCATATCGCTTCATAATTTCTGACTTTTCCTAAAACGTACATACAATATATTTTTCTGTATTTAATTTTAGTTTGCTCTTTTATTTTCTCAGAGCAATTTATATTCTGCCTTGCCTACCGTGAGCGGTCATTATGACCGCTCGACAAAATATGTTAGTTATTCTTAAAATAAATGCAATTAGTCCAAAGAAAAGGCTACCTCAAGGTCAAATGACAAACAAAATTAATATAACAAATAATAACAGCTGTTACACCCGTAATCTTGTCATAAAATAATCCATCCGTCGATCAAGGTAGCCACCAACTGTCAAAACATATGAACTCAGGCTCATTATAATTCTAAGGTCACCTGATTCTAATCCTAATCGCCACAAAATTTAGCAATTTTTACACTCCATTGTTACAAACATTTTAAAAGTCGAGAAGTTTCTTAGAGTTATTGGTCATTGCTATAAAACACGGGAAAAGCTTTGCCAACTCCACCCTCGAGTAACCATTGGTGGAGAATGGTCATCTCCAATGGTCAAAGATCATATTTTTACTTGTTATTGTCTTTTCGACTAGAATACATCTCGGTTTGTTAGTCAATTACTCGACATCTAAATTTTTTATTTCTAAAACTCGGACAGAAAGCATCTCAGAGCGTTTTGCATAAAGTTGTTATAAAAGGAAAAGTAAAGCATATCAAATTTGACAATAATTTTGTATTCCGTACGTGGTATTATTTTGTGATAAATATTTACCCTAAAAATATCAAGATTTCTCAAAAAAAATTACGGACATAGAAGAAGACTGTTCAGAAAACGGCGTGGAAACACATGAAAAGCTATTTACAACCGAATCAGAGTTGAATATTATAAATAAGTCCAGGGCACAAAGGTAAGAAATTATCGTTGACAACAAGGTATAAGACTGATGTAGAGAACCAACGTATCGAAACAGGACCCGATAGGACAGTTTGGAGAGAAATAGATGCAAGTCCCAAACCTGGCAGGACATCAGTTCATAAAATTTTTAGGGATATGCTAAACGGCATATTATGAAAGGACAAGTAAAGACGGCATTTTATCTTATCATTGATCACCGTATAAGGGATCATATAATAAAATGTACAGAAGAAGAAGAATTTAGAATATTGGGGGCTAAGAGGGAGCTAGATGCAACAAAACTAGATACATTTATTGCTCTGATATATGTTATGTGCTATATAAAAAATTTAGATGTCTCATATTTGTGGAATAAAATTTGGAGACCTGCATTTGTTTCAAAAACAATGAGGAGGAATGATTTTGCTGAAATTATGAGGTTTATACGATGTGATAAGAAGAGCGAAAGAAGCCAACGTACACGAACCAATAAATTTGCAATGGTATCTACAGTATGGGGCCAATTTACAGAGAATTCACAAAATTGTTATAAACCTAGTGCATACATTATTTTTATATAAAGAATCACAGGAAAAAGACCATGCAATAAAACTATCAACAAGTATTACAAAAAATTTGTCAAGTAAAAAATTTGTATTCAAATAAAGGTTACAAAATTATGAAAATTTGTTTAAGATGTGGGAAATATTTGTGCGGCAAATGTACATTTGCTAATAAGATAATTTGTAAAAATGCAGCAAAGTTGAATAAGATATGTGTCTATATAAATAAAAGTGTAATTCTATTTAAGTCTATATTTGAAATTAAACAAAAGTAAATTTAGACGAAATTTTATGAAAGTTCATCATTTTATATACATTTAGTTATAAATTAACCATTATCTAAGTTAAATCATAAAAACTATTAATTCTTTAATCACCGGTCATTTTGACCACACAAACACATACACACACACACGGTAGAAATAGGTATACACGAAGTGTCGGTAGGTTTAGTGTTAATAGTACGACGAATGTTTAATTCAATTTCTTTTATTATTACATTTCTTCGCCTATATTCTCAGACGTACGTATTATATAAATCCGCAATAAAAATCCGCAATCTATTTATCATCATTAGCTCTGCGATACAGTGTGCATGAAAATCCACCGTCTATACCTACGATTATTACCCTCGGATAATTATAAGAAAGCTTCCTGGAACCGGAAATATCTGCCTCACAATCGATGTCGACTTCGGTTTCCATTCCAAGCTCATAATGCATCGATAAAGTCGCTCGTTTCTCATGCTTTTTAATAAGTCTGATAACAAGTCCCTTTCGACCGATGCAAATTGAATAGACATTCGCTAAAAACCGATAGATCGATCGAACCGGGTCTACCAATGTACCTGATGCAATGTACCTGAATCGTTGAAACAAAAAGAGAGAGAGAAAAAGAAAAAAGAGAGGAGAGAGGAAAAATTACGGTTGCATCAGGTTTGCCCGATACGGGGCATTGTTGCGTGTTTCGCTATTATTAAAAACCCTCCTCGGGGATAACCGAACGTATCCAGGTTGTATAGGCCTTGTTCCTTTGGTAAAGTCGAGTATAATCGGCGTCGATAACGAGCCACCCAGTGCTCCAGATAGAACCGAATCGTTATTGGAAATATACAGGGCTTTCTTCCATCGTTGCATATCCTCTCGAGTGTGACCCGTATTTCACGGAAGAGGATCTCTCGCATTCCTCTTCCTCTTCCGTTTCTCTTCCGAGTCTTCACCCTTTGCAGGCTCATGTACAGGCTCGAAAATGCTCTTTCCTTTGTTCGATTGAATTTTCTGCTTTGACATGCAAAGGATAAGACAGTTTAGGGAAATTTAACTCTAGAATGACACTGTTGTATGTCTTTTCATGCGTATGTAACACTGTGGGTAAGTTAAAACAAAGTGTGAATATTTGAAACGTTATTGAATACTTTAGAAAGATTCTGTTCCTGTCCTTCTTCTTCTCTGTCAGGTTAGATCGTTCGAAAACTTAACGTTCTTGAGTCTAATAAAATTTCAAATTATAACGTTGTATAATTAAAAATAGGAAAAGAGGAAATCGATGGTCAAATTGCAGTGAAAAGGAAGTTTAGGTATTTTTTGATATTTGGTTGTTTTGGTCAATTCTAAAAAAGAAAGAAAAAAAAGAAAAATATGACGAGACAAGAGATGAAAAGAAGAGATTCTGCGACAAACGAACTCGTTCTTCTTTCTCGTAACCGACCTACATTTATGAAACAACCGTCTCCTCTCGGCCCAAATTTCTTGTTGGTCCTCCAGTTTTTCCTTTGATTCCGCTCATAGCAGAAAATATTTTCCTCTGCGTTTTCTGGAAAAATCCCCGTTACACAATTAGGAATCCAGTATTAGAATTTATGATCAAAAAGAAAAGAAAAATTTTTTAGGAGAAGTTGGAACAGATATGTATAAAAATTTGAGGGATAGTAAAAATGAAATAAAAACATTTAATATTTATTATTCACTAAATTTAAAATATATATTTATTTATTTATATATTCTAATATTCATACATAATTATATATAATACATATATTCAAATATATATATAAAATTGGGAATCTTCAGATTCATGCAGAATTTCAAGTATTTAATATTCATTTATGGATATTTGAAGCTCAAGAAACATTGAATATTTTAGATGTTAATTTAATTGCAAATATCCAATATTTCAGAAATTTGTAATATTTGAAATTCACCAAATTCCAAATACTCTGTATACCTAAAGTCCCAAATATTTAGCCATTTTCGAATGTCCCATATTCGCCAAATTCCAAATACTCGATATCCCCAAAGTGCCAAATATTTTGCATCCATCAAATTCCAAGTACTCGATATTCCCAAAATTTCGATTAATTCACATAACCAAATATTCGAATTCTCATCATTCAATTACTCAGATATAAATGCAAATCTATCATAGTTTCTCAAACAAACGAATATCGAGATATACTCCAACATTTTGACGAACGTTTCGTCAGCTTGTCGGAGATTTATCGTCAATCGAATATTAAATACGTGGAACCGGCTTAAAAGCAATGTACATCGGCTACACGGCTATACACAAGAGTAATGAGACGACCGAGGCAGCTCAGAATGGATGTACACAAGATCCGTACACCCCTTTATGTATCGTCCACCAGTACAATGTACACGAGTCGTTGTATATATACTTTCGTATGTTACGCCATGGTTCGTGTAATTTTACACGGCGTAACATTCGTCTCCGATTTAATGGAAAACAAAAGAGCAACATGGATATTCCTGTTTGTCTGGAGAGCAAAAAAGTCTTGTTTTAAAGTAAAAAAAGTAAAAAAGGTTATGATGTTCACAAGAAGAGAACAAATAACTAGACTCAAGATACGTCACTGCTTCAACATTAATACCTTATCAAAAGACTTGGTTATATTAATTAAATGAATTTTATCATATATGAGCTTTTTAGAATAATAATGGATTAATTTTTAATCCATTTATTTACCAATTTAATTTGAAGTATTTTAATTCGTTAATGTTCAAATGATCTTTCCTGTGATAACCTTGTTCTATTACTAATCTAGTAAATTGGGCTTTCTAGTAATAATCTAGTGATAATTTCTTTACAATTGTTACAGTACATTGGAACATCTCTGTTATAGCGTATAAATATATTCAGAAATAATATAACAATAACGTATAATAAAGAGTGATGAAATAAATAAGC